>NC_092180.1:3244390-3529390 GCF_043641665.1 Enoplosus armatus
TTACATCGAATGTACAAAACAGACACAGCAGCTAATGTTTTGAGGACAGAGGACTCATTCACCCGCTACTTGAAACAAGACAGAATAAAGCAGATTACTGCACTAATATCAAGAAAATGACAAAGAAGTTGATTTGAATTGGCAGTTTTTAGGCTTTTTATAATGAGTTAGCCTGACATTTTGTTAATTATATTTAAAAGTTTGAAGGAACAAATTATTTTGTACACAATGAACAACCCTACGTTAAAAAACAACAACAACTTGGCCTCATAAGTCATAAAAGGGTGGGGGTGAAAACTGTGTTTCCTTTAAAATAAGGACACATTTTTGTTCTTACAACCAAACATTGTTGATAATGTCGTATCACAAAAAGCAACGAAATTTGTAAATTTGATTTAGTTTAATCAGCACCGAGCCAGTGAAACACTTCACGCTGTAATTTCATGTTGTGAAAATACCCCCGAATGCATTAATGTTGGTCAGGTGTGTGGTTTACCTGTCTGACATCTGTGTCCAGTGGCCTGATACAAGCTGCAGTCACATGACTCAGACTGGACACACTGTCCTCCGTTCAGGCAGGGAAACACACATGGCTCTGCTGAGGGAAAACAAACAATTACACTGCTGCCCATCGGACTGGAAACTCACGACAGTGATGCCTCCACCGAGGTATAATGTTCCCTCTCCAGGGTGTTTCACTGATACAAATTTCATCATTCAGTATTTCACCTGAATGTTGACTGATAAAGCTCGACTGATTGAAACATTACGACTAAATAAAGGGAGTATAAATGACATTGACAGTGTGCATTTTGTATTTCTCAGGTAAAAAAGCAAGAAAGGATAGAAGATGACACATTTATAGAGCAAAAATTCTGTGTGTCTCTTTCATGTCCCATAAAATCTATGTCATCCATGCTTAGCACATATAACTTTGAGTATCTGCAGGTCAAGACTTCGAAAAATCGCCATCTGTCTGCCCCGCCCCCACCGTTCGGCACTCATATGGAGTTGCGGGGCCCCGACAAATGTTCCATGTCACTGAACGCACCACCAAACACCAAATGATGGCTCCTCATCCTGCAGTAACACCATCTGCTCAGTGGGCTTACAGCGTGTCTGCCCAGTCAGCCACGTCCCACACAAGCACAGGTACCATACAGGGGTTTGTGGGGGGGGGGGGGGGGCAATGAATCAGACAAAAGCTATTTTCCTTCTGTTCTCTCGGTGAGGGGGAAGTAACACAGAGGGCTCACTTGTTGCTCTGTTTAAAGCCACATTGCACAACTTTCTGGCGCTTCAAAATGCTTTACATCAAATGCACAAAACAAAAATAACGGCTAATGTTGAGGGTGTTTTCAGGAAAGAGGACTCATTCACTCGTTACTGTTTAATACACCCTAGTACGTTAATATGGGATGACTCTGCAACACACAATTTATGCCAATGCAGGTAATAGTGTTGACAAGTGAGGGTGTGGAGGCCTCGTGGTGGATGGCTGATATTGGGTTTTGCACATCATCTCAGAACAACAATTAAAGTTGACTAGTGTGTAGCTATAACCACGATTTGTTTTCCTTATCTTTAATGAATTATTCCATATTTAGGGAAATACACTTATTTACTTTCTAGAGTTAGATGAGAGATCAATACCACAGAGACAGACTTTAAGTTTGAAGTCTGAGGGATATAGACAGTAAAACCTAATGTAGTATGACTGTAGTACCTTCCCTGATTGCATCAAGGGTGGAAGAATGAAAAGAAACCTGGTGTTATTCCCGCTGCACACGTTCAACATCCATATGATCCTTTAAAAACCTACCTTGAATCCTACGGAGCGATGATCTCAGGGCTTCCTTCGCCTGCCTGGTGAGCTGTGAAATATTAACTGGACGCTCGTCTGGTGAAAAGGCGTTCCCTGGTGATGATTGGTTTGATGGTACTGAGCTTGTCAGGGATTGGTCAGGTGGTGTTGAATTTGATAGGTTATGTGATGTTTTTGAGCTGTTTATGGGTTGATTAGATGGTATTAACGTGGTCGGCAAATGATTAGAAGATGTTGAGGTGAGTGATGATTGGTTTGATGTTTTTGAGCTGGTTGTTGATTGGCTCAGGGGTGTTTGGCTGGATGATGATTGGCTAAGTTTTGTAGTACTGACTGCTGAATGGTCAGATGAGGTATTGGCTAGTGCATTGTTGACTGGTGATTGACTGGCTGGTGCTGTACTGGTTGGTGTTTGGCTGGCTGGTGCTGTACTGGTTGGTCTTTGGCTGACTGGTGCTGTACTGGTTGGTGTTTGGCTGGCTGTTGTTGTACTGGTTGGTGTTTGGCTGGCTGGTGCTGTACTGGTTGGTCTTTGGCTGACTGGTGCTGTACTGGTTGGTGTTTGGCTGGCTGTTGTTGTACTGGTTGGTGTTTGGCTGACTGGTGTTGTACTTGTTGGTGTTTGGCTGCCAAATGATTTCCTGGTTGATGCTGTGCTGGTTGGTGACTGGCTAGCTGGTGCTGTGCTCATCTGTGATTGGCTAGGTGGTGCCTTCTTTGTTGGTTTTGGGCTGGCAAATGATTTTCTGGGTGGTGTTGTTCTGTTTGGTGATTGGCTGGCTGGTACTGTGGTGGTTGGTAATTGACTGGTTGTTGGTGGGCTAGTTGATGATTGGTTGGGTGGTGTTGTGCTGCCTGGTGATTGGCTGGCTGGTGTTATGCTGCCTGACGATTGGCTAGCTGGTGTTGTGGTGGTTGGTGATTGGCTGACTGGTGTTGTGCTGTCTGACGACTGGCTAGCTGGTGCTGTGCTGCCTGGTGATTGGCTGACGGGTGCTATGGTTGTTGGTGATTGGCTGGCTGGCAATTGGCTGGATGATACTGTTCTTGATGGTGTTTGACTAGATGGTGCTGTAGATGCAGATGATTGGTCAGAGCTGAGGGTACGTGAGGAGGTCGTTGCCCTCTCTGTGCTGGAGGACGTCAGGTTGGACGTCAGGTTGGACGTCAGGTTGGTCACAGCAGTCTGGCTGACCAGTGACTGACTGGAGGAAGACGTGTTGGTTTCTAATGCAGCGGCTGCTGTCTGGAGGTCCTTCAAGGAGAGAAACTGTATCAACAGGTTTCATGCAGCAGTCATTCAGTCATACCGCCATAATCTGATCCTATCTAGCAATGTTTCAGAGCCTCTTCCAACCAAATATATTAAATGTGATCATTTTCATATTGGGCCTTGGCACTGTTTGGCAAAGAGAGCAGGGAGCCAATTTCAGCTAAACAAAATGAAGTCCTCGTAACGCAGTCTGATTCCTTTAATTAATTCCACGAGTTTAATATAAAATCAAGCAAATCTGGAAAAACAAGCTCAGCTCTCGGGTGACAGATTAATAAAGATTTGATTAAAATGTAAGACACCCAAAGCTTTTACAATTCTGTGTTTTGTTGGGGCACAAATTCCTCCCAGAATTACGCTGTTTGTTGCCAAACCAGAGTCCTGAATGGTGAGGATGGAACCGAGGCAGCGCTGGGAAACGACGAGGCTCGAGAGAAAAGAGCTGTCATCCAGCCTTCATTAATGACTCCTCTGTGACTTCCAACTCAGCTTTCTCATCCAGGTCGACAACCCCACCCTCTCCTCCTTGGATGATCTTTGCTGTATGATATATAGTTTGCTGAACTGGAATGTGAATTCTTACTCCCGATAAATTTGTTTAGATCAGTTGTACAGTTCGCCACGCAGAGCTGCTGAAATTAAAAGATTCCATTTTGAAAGCTCTCTCAGAGGAGTAAATCTCTGGGGGAAACACTGAATATCTGGGATGTCTTTTGCATGAAAACTGTCAGATTTGGTCGGATATTAAACAGAAAATATACAGTAACAGCAGCTTTGGTTTAAAAATACTGGCATTAGCATTGTCATCAGTTGAACGTGGTTTCTACGCTTGGAGCTTCCCTGGATACCTGAGCTCTCAAACCAAGGCTTTCATCTCAAAGAGCAGCGTACAAAGCAGATGGTAAAGGGGAAGGGTAGGGGGGTGTGAGGGGTGCGTGACTATGAATTATTAATCACCGATCAGAATCAGGAGATATCGAGACCGAGCAGGTCAAACACAAACACAGCAGAGCGGCGACCCAGATCTGACGACGCATTGACTGAACTACGAGTGACGTTAAAGCCATCGTGCGCTCAGAGATCTGACATGAGATAGATCTGCTCTCTATACCTGTGACCTGCGACCTGTGCTACTAATGGCTTTGTTCGTTTACTAACCCCTATAGTTTGGACCGGATTCTCACGCCTCTCTGAGCCAAAGGGAAGCTGGATAAAAGGAGCGACCACATTCAGGCTGATGGAGGATCTGATAGCGGAAGAGTGAGACAACAGACCGGCTACTGTATATTCCTGCTGGGACTCCCTCACATGTCTGTTTCTGAGGAACAAATGTCACTGTGGAGCAATTTTACTTTTACATGCTGAAGTGCACATCAGCTGTGAACAATGTGCATTTTCAGTTCATATCTTTACGTGTCATCTAGGTACAGTTTCAGCCTGATCTCAGGGGAAATTTGTACATTTTTGGACATAAACACATGTCTTTCAGACACTTAACATGTATTTTTGTTTGTTGAAACAATCCAGGCTGTTTGGACTCAACCAGTGTGAACTTAACTCTACATAACATAACTCTAAAATGACACCATAAAACCACAAAGATACTGTAGGTGAAGAGACATTTTTTAAATTGAATTTGTATTGAATTAAAATCAAATTGTAGAGATCTTTAGAATAATGGCTGACACAAAAACATGTTGACAACCTGCATTTACACCATCCCACATAATATATATAGCGTTTATACGTCTACTTCTATACATACATCGTCTGTGAATCTACAACCGTAAGCAAATAGTGAAAACTTTGGAAGTTTATACCGGACATACTGGTATAAACTATCGGAGTAAAAGGCCTTCAGGTGATGGTTGGCTCTGTGTTTTGGTGTGAGCGTTGCAGATTTTCTGGTGATTTTCTGGAGATGTGTGTTCGCCGCCTGAAGCAGCGCCACAGCATCAATGATCAATGCGGCTGCCTACCTGCCCTCCCTGGGAAGCGGTGTCCCATTTCTGCTGCTTTATCCTGCTGCTCCCGCTGCTGGGACAGAGAGAACAAGGAGAGGTCTGTTCCTGCTGCAGCGTTCCCCCTGACACCACCAACCCACCACCAACCAGGAACCTACCAAACCACCAAAAACCCAAACAACCACAAAAAAAACCAACCCAAACAAGCACTGCCTGCTCCACGAAATACTCCTGACAAAGGGACACCTGAGTTAAAGTTACAGGTAGGGCTCATATATCAATTATTGTCAACATCCATTTAATCTGTTGATTATTTTCTCAATCAAGTTATTAATCAGTTGGTCTATAAAATGTCAAAACAGTGTAAAAATGTGGATCGCAATTTCCCAAAGCCCCAAAAAAAATCTTCCTTCACTTTACTAAAACTAAAACACAGCAAATATTCACCTTTAAGAAGCAACAGCCAATTAATTAAAACATTTATTTTTGCCAATTTTGCTTAAATAGTATAATCAAAATAGCTGCCGATTAATGTTCTGTCATCAACTAATTGATTAACTGACCAATTAATTCAGCCCTAGTTATTGCTTTGGATAGTATTATTATTATTATTATTATTATCATTTAAAATTATTATTAATTATATGCTATGGGAACAAAACATTCCATAAAAAACATTTGTAACTTTTATACATATATGTATCAAGACAAAAAAACAATGTATAGAGGCCATAATGAAAATAACATAAAACTGTTATGATGAAATAATAAATATGAAAAATGAACTCACTTATTTAATTCACCCCAGTTAGAAAGGTTCACTCTCTCAACACCCCAGGACAGATGCGCTGAAACCAAGGAAAATAAATAAATAGTCTAGATGAATAAATAAAAACGGAGAAAGTCAATGTGAGTCCAACAAAAGGAAACCAGGTGGAGTAAAAAGTCCAGGTTAAGACAGGTGGGTTTTAACATGAGCTGCCACATGAAGCACAAGTGCAGACATTTGATTTGAATTTATTCTAAATTCTTAGAAAAGAAAGAACATTTAAGACTTCTGCATTTTCCACTTTCAGTCAGAAGTCTCCCTTCATCTTCCTGCAGAATTAACAGCAGCTCAGAGGCGTCGGAGGTGACTCACCTTGATAAATTAGGATAAAAAACAAAGATAATAAGTGAAAAAGCCTTTTCCAGCTACGTCTTAAATAGGGATCCATTCGTGTTTCGCGGATCCGCAGTCAGTCGGGTTTAGACAGCATCACCTGGTGAAAACCCTCCGGCTGGACTCCCGCTGCTCCCTGCGCTGCTCCATCCGGCTCATCCCAGAGCGGCCCGCCGCGCGCCTCCATAACCGCTGCACCTGCTCATTAGCATAAAATATGCGCAGGTGGGCGGGGCCGAGGCCAACACGCATAGGTGCTCTGCTGAGGAGTTTTACAGTGATGATCTGACCATCTGACAGCGAAACCGCTTCTGTTGGCAGAGTAACTTTGATTTGGTGATAAAATTCCCAATTAAATCAAATGCAATGCAGATATAACAAACTCAGTGAGGTGCCTTGTGTCTATCAATATTCTGTCTCTTAGAATAAGTCTGAATCAAACCTTTAGTCAAACATGACATACACTGAGAGCCTGACAGGTTTACCTGTGCTGTCTTTACACTGAACCGTGAGAACAGCGCCCCCCTGCGGTCCACAGTCAGGGGAGCGTCACGGCAGCCTGTGCAGGGATGAAAAATCTACAAAATGAATTTCTGAAAGAGCTGCAGGGGAAAAACTAGGTTTTGTAACTTATATTTTTTTCTCCACTTTTTTCATAAGATGAATCCTCAGTTCTTATTCCTCAGAGACAAATGTGGCTCAGATGTGACAGAGAGACTGAAATAAAAGTGTTCTTTCACTCAATCAGTCAATGTGCTCACCTGACTTTCTCTCTTCATGCCAACATGTCAACTTGATGTCAATGAACAATGTAGCTTCGGGGGGGCATCAGTGGGGTTCAGTTATTTCAAATATAAAACATGGTGTTTCAAAGTGAAAGCCTTCGTTCTCCTTGCTGTTGGAGGGCCGGTCCTCTGCTGGCTGCTCAGACCGTGATGACCTGATCTGAACCTGAACATACAACCTCCTAATACCTGACAGAAGAGACAAGCCTTTAGTACTGCTGGGCTGACCCCAGTGTCACCACGGCTGCTCACACTTGGTTTATTAGCATGTGAAAGTCTGGTTTTCTGCACAGGAAACACTTCCTGCGTCCGTCTGTCTGTCTGTCTGTCTGTCTGGGTAAAAAGGCCTTTGACTGACTGAAGCCCTCAGAGACCCCAACAGGCTTTGTGCTGCCCAGCCAGGAGGTGTCTGCTTTCATAAATGGAAACAGGACCAGCAGAGAGGGGGGGGGTGGGGGACTTTAAGAGGCAACATTTAAAAAGGTGAAAACGATTTCTGATTTATATGTGTGATTACTCTCTTCATCTCACATACACACACTCCAACAGCTTCTTGTGTTTCAACCGTGAAAACTGAAGCATCCTTCTGAAGCGTACAAGGCTTTTGACCCATCTCACACACACTCTCACACCCACACCCACACACACACACACTCTCACACACACACTCTACTGGAAACCTGGCGCCTGCTTTGTGCCCTGCAGACTGCTCATTAGAGGTCCCATGAAATGACCGATTGTTTTCTGCAGATTTATGTGTTTCGGCATGAAATTAGACGTTAGATGTTGTGGCAGGACTTGAAGCATAACTGTTATTCTATCTCAACACTTTGTGACTTCCCAAAGCCCGTTAGTTCCTATCGAAGACTGCTCCGTGAGACTGTACACACATGATGCTAACATCAACTTCCTCACAACGACAACGCAAACGTGATGATGCTTAGCAGGTATAATGTTTACCATCTTAGATTAGCATGTTAGCAAGGTGACATTTGCTAATTAGCAATGATCACAAATTACAGCTGAGGCTGATGGGAATGTCTTCAAAGTATTTGGTCATAAGTCAAAGTGCTGGACAAACTGAAAAGTTGAGATCACCAACTGAGAATTGTTTCTATGATTTTGTCCACCTCATTTATATCAATGAGGATAGGCTAAATAACAGGAACACAAACCACAAACTGCATCCTGCTAAATGATCATGAAGTTTCAACACAAACTGAACATCATAACCTTCGCGAAGGGAGGATTTATTACAGGACAGTTGTATTAGTCTGCATTCGTTTTAGCTCGGTGTACCCAATAAACTGGCGACTGAGTGTCGTACCTGTGTGAACAAGCTAAATTTGATTCTATCAGGAGTAAAGTGCTGAACACACTAAAGTTCACATCTCGAACTAGCTGCTAACATCCAGCCCTTCCTCGTGAAACATGGCAGACTGTAATCTACACAAACTGTACAAGTAGATCAACAGCAAAACAAAATCAGGTGCAAAATGAGACATTCATTGTTTGGAATTCCTAACATATCAGTCACCGCTCTCTTGAACTCCTGCGATCGCTCACAAAACAGCTAAAACACAAAAAAGGCAACAAAGAAATTCAAAGATCACTGAGCCGACACTTCCACCTGTTCGTGGTCTTATTTATGAATTTATAATTGTGTGTTTGTGTACACAGAGGAGTGAGAAATAAAGTAATATGAACTATCTGCTAGTCTGTATGGAAGCTGAGAGTATTTATTTGACTCCAGTTACTTTCAGATGACTTCAGCATCTTGTTACTTGATTATTAAACATTTCTATTCTCACAATCATGATCACAGCTAACAGCTAACAGCTAACTGCTGACAGCGGCTGCAGGTTTCAGAGCTTTTAAGAGTAAACTCTGAATCCATGATGAAGGTTTTCCTGATTCCTCTTCTGTTTTTTTTCCCAGTTTAGCATCAAAGAGAAAACAGCTGTGGGATCTGTGACATCAGGAGGAACAATTATAACCATCATAAGTGTGCAAATTAAATGTGTTGAAATGAAAATCTGAGCTTTTAGCCTTCGATTAAGTAACCGTTATCTTTTATTCTGACATCAACACTGTTTGGATGGACATAATGGTAAAGTAATGAAGTCGTGACTCCAAGATAACTGGAATAAAACAAATAAATTCCAGTCATGTCACCTCTCAGCTTCTGTAAATCTGAGTTCATTTCAAATCAAAGGCAAGTTCTTCCACAGACTACCGAGAGAGTGTCACATCTTGAAAAACAGATTAAAACATCCCACTATCTACACATCAGGGAATTAAAAATGCAGAAATATTTACACAAAGAGTTTTGTTCATAAATCCACCCTTTGAAAGATTTGACACAGTTGAAATACGACAGCAGTCAGAAAAGCTGAAAAGAATATGTACAGAATGTAAAGAGTGTCCCCACTTTAAGACCCCAACTTAAAATATCTTTTCATCCGTTGTTTCTTTTAGAGCCATCAGGCAACAAACAGGGGACACTATCAGCCAGACAGATGTTTGTGTTTTTGAATAGAACCATCAATCATCATTAAATGTAAATGAAACCCAAACAAACTGAGCTGGACATGAATCAGAATGATCTCCCATCTTTGTTCCCTTTCTTTGAGAAACTTCCACTGCTTTTACTTTTATGTTTTTAGACTTAAGATGATGAAATACCTCTTAAGTGAGACAGCAGATTAACAGAGGGTTAACACTCCTTCTTCGCTGTGTTCAGTGTGTGTGTGTGTGTGTGTGTGTGTGTGTGTGTGTGTGTGTGTGTGTGTGTGTGTGTGTGTGAACTCGGTGATCTTTGGATAGAGAGTCCTGCACACTGCCTGGCGTGCTGCGTTATCTGGGTCGGTGGTTGGCGAGCAGGAAGTCCTTGTCTTTGCAGGTGAGGCAGAGTTTGAGGTTCCTGAGCGAACCGCCGGCAGAGTAAAACGCCCAGACGCCCATCAGGAACAAGATGACGTAGGTGGGAACCAGGCTGGCGACGTACTCGGGGTTCTGGAAGGTCTGCGTGAGAAGAAGAAGAATAACTACCGTTGGTTTATGCTCTTCTCCTGTTTTCCTTCTTTTTTTGGATGTAGTGCTATTTTCTGTATTTACAAGGACTTAAAACAACCACCCACCCAACCCTCACCACCCCGTCCCTCACCCCTCAGCGACACTCACCAGACAGGAAACGATGAGGTGGCTGATGACGACGGCAGCCACCGCCCACCAGCGCTGCTTCTCACAGGCGTCGAAGAAGACGACGCCCCAGAACATGTGAAGCAGGATGATGGCCATCGTCATGAAGGCTGCAAAAGGAAAAGTGGTACATGCAGGATTCAGTAAACTCCAACTAAGCTGCTCCTCATCAAATTCTCATTATTGTTGTACCCACTTAACTGGCCTCATCTACATCAGTTAGTCATTTCCCAGAATTCCTTTTGACCCCCAAGGGGAAAGGGAGGGAAAAACAAAACAGTCGACTTTACATGCTCGCTGTCTTGACACAAAGTCATCTCTGATCGGAACAAAGACACATTCATCAAAATAGTAAAGCACACACTGCAGGAAACAGCTGTTGGGTTTGATTTTATCCATTATCTGTGGGCATTGGTACCTGAGGACAGGAAGTAGTGCTGCGAGTCTCCGTGGATCCCCACAGTCCCCGGACCCACAGAGTCAGCCAGGATGTTCACCACCGAGAACGCTCCACTCATGAAGCCGAAGCCAAGACCGGACACTGAGACAAAACAACGACAGAGGAGTGTTTTACTGTTTGTCCACCAGAGAGCACAGACAAGTTTGTTTTTGAACTGCAAAACACAATTCTTTAATAATCAAATTAAAGGGATACTTGGATGCATGTCTTTATGTACTCCAGCGAGTTAGTATTGAGCTTCTATGAGGTTGGGGGGCTCAACAGACACGAAGCAGCAGAGACTGAGATGTCCTGACTTTCAGTCCGTAGAATGATGAAACGTGATCTTTCGTTAGATCTTCCCTGCCTGGTAAATGTCCGCATCTTTCAAACTTCAGGCCCAACAGTTTGTAACTTAGGCTTTCCATTAAAAATGTTTAAACTACAGAAGACATAATACAACCGTTTGCACAGAAACTAGAAACTTCCTTGACTAAATATAGTTGTCACATTTTTTTTTTAAACTCTTGAATGTCAATATGTTGAGTAACAAAGCCACAGATAGCGACGTGAAGTGCAGACTAACTGTACCGTAGGCCAGCTGCCGTATGGAGATCGGCATGGTTTCCTCCTGACTGAGGGTGAGGAGGCCTTCATTGGCTTTCCTGCAGGAGAACACATCAGCGTTTTAGTTTAGTTTCACTGTGTGCTGTAAACAAGAACATCAATAGGAAATATGTATGTCAGTTAGCGGAAGATGATACGAGCTGCAACAATGAACCTTTCACAGAAAAACACTAAAGGTGGGAAACTGGAACAAACTGACACCAGATCAGACAAACACGCTGGGAAACTGTCAGTATCCGCCAAGAAAGTGTGATAAATGCTTTGTATTTAATAGACCGTCACTTCACTGCAGGATAACTGGCAGATATATAACTTTAGTGGCCTCTAGTGGCTGCTGGTGTTCGATAACATTAACGTGAGACAAAAATAAGTAAACTCAGTGTAAACTCAAGAGTGTGCTGTTGATGAACACTATTGTCCCACAGTGTAATGCACAAAGGAAACAGAGCTGGTGAGACAGCTGCAGAAAGATTGTAGAAAGACATTTTGTTTTCTCCTTGTGAAGTTTAACTGGCAGAGACATTCTGAAGTCGCATATGACTTCAAGTTATACAAGTACTGTTTAACTTCCTGTTAGTATAAAACGGTTGATTTATACTACTACTACTACTTGTACTATACTTAACTACAAAAATAGTAAAAAATATAGTGCATAGAATATACTGTGAACAATCAGTATGTAGTATGGACTTGGGACACAGCAACTGTTTGATCTGAGTAAAACTCTACAAAGAAGGATGTGATGGAAATCATTATGAAGATTCACACTGAATATAATCAGAGTGATTCTGTCGGTGTTATAAAAGAGACTGCGTAAAACCGTCAGACAGCTGTGAACACCGTGGCAGCGACTCACTTCAGCAGCTTGTAGTAAGCGAAGCGAAAGGTTTCCTGCAGCAGGACGGACAGGACCACGCCGAAGATGAGGAGACCTTTCTGCTGCACCGCGCTCTCCTTGTTACTGATCTGAACCGAGATGAACCACACCAGAGAGGACAGCAGCAGAGACACGAGCCAGAAAAACGCTCTGAGAGGGAAAATAACAAAACACACACAATACATGATCAAAAGCTCAGGAACAGGTAGGTATGTTATTAATTTAATTATAATTTGTTTATGTTTTATTAAGCCTTTCTTAAAAGGTCCTAGTGGTCAAAGTTATAAATTATAAATCTGGGAAATTCCCACAGGTTGTCCATTTTTGGCACCGGGCTGAGGATCAGATACAAAACCAGGCTGAAGGGAGGGACGTCCTCATGACTCACTAAGCAGACGGGAAATTAACAGCGGGACAGTATTGTTAAATTCAGAGTACAGAGGGTTACTGTTTTCAGCACTGAGATAAACTTATACCAGATGAACTGAACTGTTTGGTGTACTTTCCCCCCGGGAATCAATAAAGTATTTCTGATTCTCATTTTCATTTTCATTTGTCATACCTGCTGATTATGTCCACGATTAATCAACTGTTTGTCTATAAAAATGTATCTCAACTTCCCAAAGTCCAATGTGACACCTTCAGATTGTTTAGTCAGCCCAACAGGTTTTAGTAGTTAAGTTCAGTTATGTTAATGGGGCCTGTTTTAAGTGATGGGCGACAATCTGTGCAACCCATTAAAAAAAAAAGCCATTCCATTATCGGACACAATAGAGCGCCACCTGCCGGTTCATCTCATTTGGTCCTGTTGGTTAGCACTTCTTACTGTCTCCAAAATGACTATAAAACCGAATGGGGGTCTGAGCATTAACAACAGCAGATAACAGTACTGGGAAACAGAGGAACGCCAGGACCACAATGGTCCACAATAAGTTAACGCTGTCTTTGAATGAAAAGCTTTGATTCAGACGATGTTTGGACTCCAAAACTGGATATTTGAGTTACTGTATCTGGTGTGTCTTAGTGTGTATGTGTGAGAACACGCCTGAACAGCTTAGACTGGGGGTTTGTATGAGAAGAATGAAACTAGGTTAAGTATAATAGCATGATGTCACGAAAATGGAAACTAATAGTTAGTAACGTTAGCTAGCTAGCTAGCGGTCTGTTAGCTAGCAGGCTACCGTTAGCTCTGGTTACTTGGTTTTACCTAATTAAACACAACAGTAGTGTCTGTTTCACAGCGCTCTGATGAAGATGAGTTTACTACCAGCCCGCGTTGACGAACATAAACTCACTCTCACCCAGCTATGAGGAAGATGACCCTCAGCGGATCCCGGGCGATGGTAAACAGGAACAGAGCGATGGCCGGGCCGAAGGCGATGAAGGTGCAGCCGAAAAACACCGCCGCCGTCATTTTGTCTCTTCGTGGGTGAAATCCGCGGCCAGCTGCGCGACCTGAAGCGCCTTAACGTGCTCCTTAAAAGGCTGGCTGAAAGACGTCTGTCGTGAAACGTTCACAAGTCGCAGCCCGCTGTTGTCTTCGGTGGGAGAGTTCACTCCACTTCCACCAGTGTGTCACACGGTCTCCTCGTGACGTCACATCTCCTCACGTGACAAAGAGAAGGAAAAAAAAAAACCCGCTTCCCCACCAAAAAAAACTTTATTGATTGGAAGTATTTACAAAACACATAAAAAACAATTAGCTGTTGTGTCTTGTTTACTTGTATGTACATTTATTTTTATATTCTTATTTAATTTTATTCCACACAATAAAAGAGTGTAGAAATATGTATTTCATGTACATTATAGGGGAGGAACTCTACTATCTATCTTTGGATGGCGCAAGGTTAAAATCACACACTCACAAGGCTGGATATCCAACTGGGCAAAGCAGGTAACTGCTGTCTGTGTGGCAATGACTTTGTGATAAATTGATTGAATAGTGATGGTAGTACTGTATGCACCTCTAAAGCACAATTAAACAGTGAAATGGTAAGTGCTCTGTGGTGGCAGTCTGGCCCTGCACATTCAGGTAAATAGACAGAGGAAAGACAAGCGTCTACATCTTTGAGAATTTGAAAATCTCTCCAGATTAGCTAAATATATGATTACAATGAACTGATTAAAAAAAGACAAATTTAGAGCACATTAGACTGATCCTAGTTTTTCTCTGGTTAAACATGGCCAAAACTTACCTGCTAGGACACCCTGAGGGAAAATGTTCGCCCCCGTTGCTTCCTCTCTCTGAGTGAAATGTGATTTTGGCTAATTTGATTGAAATAATGAAGGTCTTAAAAATTGGTTGTTAGTTCTGACAGGGGGACCCTATTCAAGACCGGGCCTCAAGATTGGGTAATAAAGCAGGACCAGTAAGGCCCTTAATATCATGTCAGTTGATAATGTGCTTTAGTGATGCAAACAAATTTTCAGTTAACTTGTACAAACCAGTTGACACATAGTGAGCCTGGAGTTCTGGGGCCCCCGGGGCCTACTTGTCCCAGTTGATAATCCATCTTTACTATCAAGAACAAAAACCCTGAACTGAAGCAGAAACATGTCAAAAAACACACCACATCAGTGTTACTCCCAGTCAATCCAGTGTTTCTGTCCTAAACCCGAAAAGTAAAGGAACAAAATGGAAATCTATTCGCCTTTTTAAAAATATCTTCTGAAAACTCATGTTCTTTGTGTTCCCAATGATGTGTCCAGAAACAAAGTGCTCAATCCTACTGCTGCTATTACTTACATAAAGGAATAATAATAATAAGCTTGTGTATTTAAATCCCTTCACAAAAATATTATATCAATAGCCTCAGTTACATTTTTACACTTCTAATATGTCTGTCTGTTATCTGTTTTATGTGTTTATTTTATTCTTTTTGACTTTATTTTATTGCATTTTATTTTATTTCCTTGTTGTACTTTTAATTGCATGACCTTTTGTTTCCCTTTTTAGTCCTGAAACGTGTTCATCTTGATGTGCAATGTAGAGTTCTGTAGCATGATTCATGATTTATCAAATTATCGCCATGAATCACACAAAAACAACGTAGGATTTATTCCTTTTATCATTTATACAAATTTCCATCAACATGAATTCACATAATACACAGACATTCATCATGCTGGTCAACAGCAGAACAACACACTGGTGTTCAGGCTTCTGTCTCGAACATCTTCTTCCTGCCGCCCATCCCGGCCTTGTCCTCGATGTTCTTCCTCCAGTCGCCTGTTTGCTTCTCCTGAAGGAAACACATAATGATAATAAATGGTGTTGTTATTTCGTACGTGAGGAATTAGGATTTTCAGTCTCTTCTGTTATGTAATGCTCTCTGTTGTTGTATTCTGATGCTGAGTGAGCTACAGTTTGATTCGAGAGATGAAACCGCAGAATTCAGAGGAACAAGAGGAATCAGTTAAACCAAAATAAAACATGATCGTGCTGTAATTGTCCTTCTAATGTAAAATCTGAAGCACACACCTCCTCTTTCGCCTCCTTCTTGACCTGCTTCAGGTTGGCTCTCAGGTCCATGGACGTTTTATGTTTGGAGCCCAGCAGAGCGGCCAGCATGGCGTCGGCCGACATCCGAACCTTCTTCAGGGCCGGCTTCTTAAACTTCCCCTTCAGATCCTGAACCATCAGCTTCAGGTCGTTGATCTGACAGAGAAGACCGTTTACTCAGAGCGTCTAAAAACCCGCTGGTCTGCTCAAATGGCATGGGTCGTCTTCAAGTTGCATCCAAACTTTAAAAATGAAGTGTAGCCTCATCAAACCTTGTAGCCTATCAGTTTTATTTAGTTTTTATTTAGTCAGAGTCAGCACTCTATCGCTGAGCTGTTGAGCATCGAGTTCAATGGGAGTCTCAAACCTACAGAATACACCACTGGGGTTATGTGGAAATTTAATGACACTTGTTATTGTGTTACCAGGACACTTACCTCCTTGTTGGACTTTGTCACTTTGATCTCCATGTCGTATCGCTCGTCGTCCACCAAATCAATCTGCTTGTGAATTTTCCGGCACAGGTCCTGGTGTTGTAATAGACAGGAAATACTTGCCTATTTACACATCTAGCCAATACAGAACAACATTATCATTCATTTGGAGTTTCTAATGAGTGTTAAGTCCAATATCCACTCTCCTTTTAGCTCTGGTTTGGTCTCCACAACTTCTGGGAGAAATATCTGACTTTAAATGCTCCTGAAAGCATGGGGAACAGCATGTAGTCATCTTATCTATTGTTAATTTAGAAAATAGATTAATGAATGCAACTTCAGTCACAAAACTGTTTGGTTTGCTGCCTTGGGTTTGGATTATTTATTCATGGTTTTATTTTATGTCATAACTCAGGAAATACACATTTAGATGAAATGATTCAAACATTTAGAAATAAAGACATACACAGGAGGTGTGATAAAGCCTCAAGAGGAAGTAGTATAGAGATGAAACTAAGGACAAAAAATGTGCCCATCCTGTTGTTCATACTGTCCAAATGAGAAAACCTCAGATGAGAGTTACTGGATTTTTATTTCTCTCTTGGTGATGACAGCTGGACAGTAAGAGGACAATGTTAAGAGAGATTCACCCAAACTAAATTTAGAAGTGGAGGGAACAGCAGTAAAAGGTCTCCAGAGTATTTTACTGGTCTGTGGATCCCAATTAAACCACCACTTTATTTTAACAAAAGCATAACAACAATTATGTTCTTTCAACAAGAGGAACTCCCACGGGATTTTTGTTTTCCCACGGGGCACCGGAGTCAAGGACTCATGGGAGCTGCTGTTGAATGCTTAAAAAAAGTCATTATGTGTTTGTTAAAATAATAATGTGTTCAAATGTTACAGGCAAGTACAGAAGTACATATATCAGTTCTATAAACCTGCCAACATCAGCCATGTGATCAAGTGTTTCTGGCCTCCACCCATCATCCAGGTGGTGGAGGTTTACCTGGAGATCCTGCATGGAGCCTGGGATGGAGAGGGCGGGGCAGGTATCCTCCATGTACGTCATCTTCTCCTTCTCGGCCTCCTGTGCCTCCTCCTCCAGCATCGCCTCGCCGATCTGCAGCAGCAAGCTCTGAGAGGAAGAGGAGCGGAGGGTTCAGACCAGCGGGCTGATGGTGAAGGAGAACCGAGAGGAGGTGAAGTCTTGATTCAGTGTTTCAGCAGCTGCTTTTTAAATCATGTAAATATTCCACCTGCCACTCTGAAAATACATTTGTTGTTTGTTTTGTGTTGTTTTATAAGAAACGCAGCCGAGATTTAAAGACTTGCTTATATTTCTTTCTTCTTTCTCTTCCTGTAATTGTTGATTCTGTGTTGACTTCATCTAACAATTATTCTGTATTTCCTTACTTTAGATATTTCCTGACATTAAAGGACTACAAATCATTTATGTGCTCAGAAAATTTCATGGCAGTCTGAAATATACAGTAAAGGGCTGCAACTAATTACTATTTTTGCTATTAGGTAACCTTGATTATTCCTACGATTAATAAATTAATTGTTTAGTATATAAAATGTCAGAACATAATGAAACATTCCCATTTTCTTTCAGTTTCCTGGAGCCAAATGTCTCCATGTGTCCAAAAACTCAAAGATATTGAGTTTAAAATATAACACAGAAAAAAAGCAGCAAATACTTTTTAGAGAAGCTGGAACGACAAAAATGTTTTTCTGCTTCATAAATGACATAAACAATTAATTGATTATCAAAATTGCTGCTGATTAGATTTCGGTCAATTGGTTAATCGATGATTCAACGCTAATACTAATAATTTGTGCAATGTTGACACCCTGGTAGATGTTGCATATTTATAGAGGAAAGTCACATAAAACACATCAGGATTATTAGTGATTAGAGACGTCGGAGGGGTCATGAGACAATTAACAGAATAGATAAACAGAATAAAACACAATTGCTACTTCAACCTGGCAAGTGTCTTGCTGTTATACTGTATTGTTGTCATATTTTCTTATAAAAGATCTGGTTTTACAGAACATACAGTAAGCACATACACAAATGTGAAAATTAAAAACCTTCAGGCCTTCATCAACTGCATCTTACTCTACCTTGAGCTGATTCCTGCGGCTCGACGACATCTTTTTCCTTTAGAGAAACAGGAAGGAAGAAGAGGGGAAATGATTAAGAGAGAGAATTCTGTCAGTTTTGTAGATTTTAGAAAGTCTCAGATCAGGACTCACTCTGCCATCCTGAGCCACGGCTGAATCCTGCCTTCAGAAGAGAGATGAATGGAAACACCACAGCTTTCTGCTCTGTTTATAGGTGTTGGTTCAGAGTGTGTGTGTGTGTGTGTGTGTGTGTGTGATGGACCTGTAACAGTTGTCGGTTGAATTCCAGGGGGTCGATGGCGGCAGCTGAGCCTCAAACAAACGCTTCAGGAATTTTCTTCTGGAAGCATCTTTAGACAATGTGGGACCAAGACAAGGACTCTGCACAGTTTTAGTTACATTAGTTGAAGTGTACGGATACTTACACACACACACACACACACCGTCCTGCTGCCCCAAATACTCACTAAATGTGGATTAATCTGCAGTTGAAAATAGTCCCCAACAAATGCACTATTCCCTCCTGTTGGAGTAACGTTTGTTAGAAACTACAATGTCTACAATTTTTTAAATATGAAGCCGAGCTGTTTTAAAATCAGGCGTCTGATTTTATAAAGAACTTCCTGTGATATTTGAAGAGAAAATAAAACATATAATCTTCTAAAGACAATGAAAGCTCAGTTTCCTGAACTGTGGAGGGTTTTCTCTGCTGGTTTACCTCTGACTCAGCTCAGCTGTAGTCTGTAACAGCTGACTGCTCCTTTCATCTGTCTGACTTTGTTTCTGCTATTTCACCGACAGTAATGGGAACCGGGAAGAGATATAGCGACTCACGTAAAAGTGAAAGTCAGCCATCACAATACTACTCAACTTAAAAGTACTTGATAATACTTTAAAAGCCAGTTTCAGCTGAGTATGATATCATAGTTTAGATATCAAGTGTTTGGAGGAAAACACAACATGGCATTTAAAGATGTAGTTTAATAAAAGCAAGAAAGATAAACATAAAAAAAAAACCTTCAAAATAAAAGTTGTAACTAACTGAGAGCAGGATGGATGTGCTGCTGGTGGTAAACCAGAAAAAGCCTCCCAGCAGCTGTCAGCTCTAAACTGGGAGGATTTATTGCTCCTACTGGTTCCCATTATATTCAGCTGCTCAAATACCCTGGGAGGGAGTGGAAACACACACACACACACACACACACACACACACACACACACACACACACAAAAGCCAATATTGTTTCCTCTTAGAGCATCTTGTTTTCTCAGATTTTACAACAAATCACATCAAAATAAAACTAAAGAAAACTAATTTGAAAATATCGGTAAACCAAATAAAAGTTAAAATAGAATAAAATAAACTTGTCCAATATTCAACGCAACAGACATATTTTAAATGAATAAATGTGCATATTTGCACAAAATGCATATTCAATCACTTTTTTGTATTTTTCAGGGTTGGTATGATCATTTTGTTGGGTCTTTTAAGTCCATTTGTCGTTCTTCTTCTCCTGTAAATCACTCACAACTTACTCACTCATGTTTAGCAGGCTGCATATGTCCACTACACTGCAGCTGTGGAGCTGTTCAGTCATTGTCGGGCCAACCTGCACCACCTACAGGAAAGGAAAGTAATATCAGCTGCAGTTTGTAGACGCGTTAATGTCGCCTCCTACAGGCAATGAAAGTTACAGGTGCTTGTGTCACCTGCAGGCATCTAATGTTACAGTTATAAAGTTTTATTATCAGGTTAATTTGTCTTTATTAATCTTATTTTCAGCTTTTTTAGATTTTCATCGAACACATATCGCAGTAAGAGGTTATTTGGATTACCCTGCACACTACAAAAACTATATGAAGTCTAAAGGCTATAATATTAAAGGCCAGGATGCCTGAGAGTGTATACATGACTCATATATGCCAGATCCCCTGGATGAGGTGGACTACCTCCAGAATAGTGGACCCACCTGCACTATTAGAAATGTTTATTTCAGCCTTCGATGGTGATGGGAGGCTTTCATGGATGTTTCATGTTCCAAGGTCAAGAATAACTTAACTCCACCCAGAAAAAAATTGAAATTTGAAATTCCCATTTATTTTGACAGATTTACTTACTAGTTACTTTGCAGAGAACAAAATACAACCAATTGATAAAATATACATATAAATATAGAATTAATAAGTAGCTCGACCTACCAGCTGCAGCATTAGTGATGCTAACACATCAATACATCAATAATTATAATCCAGTAATATAATATATGGGCCATGCTGCATAATGAGTACTTTTACTTTAAGTGGGTTATATTGTAATGCCTATACTTTTGTATTTTTACTTAAATTAAAGCTGAGATTTTGAATGCAGGACTTTTACTTGTGACAGAGTATTTCTACACAGTGGTATTGCTACTTTTACTTAAGTACTTTTTCCACTGCCAAACTCAAGTCAAATTCATTAAAATCTTTTTTAAATGTCTTACAGTGCCACAATCAATCAATCAATCAATCAATCAATCAATGTATTTGTCACATGCAATCACGCCATGAACAATCACAGCGAAATACAATGGCTACACAAGCGGGAAATATAAAATGTCATTGTGTCTAAAAAGCTTTCATTTTTTTATGAAATGACCGGAAGTTGTATGTTTAATCTGGTCAAAACGACTTTTATTGTGAACTAACTGACCGGAAGTGATGCGATGTCATTAGTCTAGCTTGACAGTGGTGTGAAGATGGCGGCGTACAGTCGCACTCAGCTGCTGCTGCTGCTGCCGTTGTTGTTGCTGTGTCTCTGCGGCTTCGGCTCCGTCCTCGGCTTGAAGGCTGCCAGCGGCCCGGCCGAGCCGCCCAACCCGCCCGTCCTCAGACCCGCCGATCCCCCGGCCAAGGATGCACCTGCTGCCGCCGCTGCCGTCGCCGCTGGGGCCTCACAGCCTCGAAGGGCGACCGGTTGGAAGCTGTCGGAGGAGGAGGCCTGCCGGGAGGACCTGACCCGCCTCTGCCCGAAACACACCTGGACCAACAACCTGGCCGTGCTGGAGTGCCTGCAGGACCGCAGAGAGGTAAGCGGCCGCCGGCAGAGCTGGCAAGGTGCACCCCGGTCCCGTGAGGTGATAGGCATCTGCTGGGTGTGTCGCCCCGGTGGCTTAGTTCTCCACCGGCTGTCAGCATGACACTGATGCAGAGGGGAACATCTGAAACCAGATTGACTTAATTCACCAGAAATCCACCTGATTCCACCTGATTTCACCTGTCTGACACTCCAGAAACTACTTGTAGTATTTTTACTACAGAAACATGTTTAAATGATGCGAGATTACAGAGCAGTAACTTTCACACATGTAGTAATATGCAGTTTGAAGTATTTCCTGTGCAGCTGTATCTGTGTGCAAAATGTGCTTTTACCTGCAGAACACGCGACAACAGGCGCGTGTGATGCATTACTGAAGTGAATGATGTAAACAGCAAAAGAAGAGATGTCTTATGTCCAGATGTTGGTTCAAGTATTAAAGACCTGGCTGTAGTCTGGATTTACTGGATAAAACTGGTGTCAGCAGTCAAAGTTCCCTGATGAATGTTTGTTAAATATTGTGACTTTTCATATTTTATTTATTCAGTTAACTCTTAAATAAGATTCTCTGTAAATCTGAATCCCTAACATGAAGATCTAAATGCAAAAACAAACCAGTTAATCGATTATTGAGCTTTTCTCTGTTTTGTATTATTTCAAAATGAATCACTTTGGGTTTTGGACTGTTTGAAGACGTCCGTTTGGGCTTAAGATGAATCTATAATGGAAATCATTTCTGTTTTATGTGATTATATTCTTTATGTTGGCCTGAAATCCGTCCGATTTACTCCACTTAAGTCTTAATAACAGAGTCTTAATAGCAAACTGACGTGGTTGGAGGTGTTCCCTCCTCTGCAGCCTCAGTGAAGTAATTATCAACCTGAGTTAAGTGTGTGTGTGTGTGTGTGTGTGTGTGTGTGTGTGTGTGTGTGTGTGTGCTCAGTCATCCGGCTGTCAGGTGACTCGCAGGGTGAAGTTAAAACTCTTCCTGCTTTTGTTTTGTTTCGTCGTGATGTGATGTGTTTTCCAGATTTGCCGCCTGCAGCCACACGTTCATTTGGAGGAGTGTGTTTGTTGTCGCTGCTAAATCTGATATCACATAAATCTGTGTGTGTGTGTGTTGTATTAAACTGCTGCTCAGATCAGACAGACAGGCGGACAGGAGAGGGTGTGACGTAATTCAACTACAGCTGGAACGATTCATTGATTAATCGATTAATGGATCGACAGCATTAAGTTGTGCAGTCTTGGACGGATAGTTTGTTTTGTATTGTACGCTGTACAAACTGTGAAGCCCCTTGAGGCTAATTTGTGATTCTTTTGATAATTCATTGATTATTTAAGTCATTTTTCAAGATAAACTTTCCTCTGGTTCCAGGTTTGCTGCTCTGCTTTGTCTCATGTGATCGTAAATCAAACTGTTGGATGAAACAATGAATCGATTAATTGAGAAAAAAAGATTTGGCAGATGAATTGATGATCGTTTTGGACTCTGATCTGTTAGAGGAAGACATCAGATGTGTCTGTTGACCCAGTTTAATCTGTCCAGTTCTCTCTGTCTCAATCTCACACACACACACACACACACACACACACACACACACACACACACACTTCATTAACAGAGTTGGATTATTCATCAATCACTGCACCAAACAGGAAACAGAAACGACTACGCAGAAAAATTACATCCATCTTATTTTATTTCTTTTATGAAGCTCACAAGATGTTTCATCATTTCTATCAGGAGAAGTTATTTACAAATACTGTGCATTAATAAACACTTTGAAATGTCCTTATATATTACATATTACACACATATTATTAAAGTATAATATTATCAATGTGCATGAAAACATATTGAAAGGATGAACATGTTGGTCTAATGGTGGTCAGATGTTTTTTTTTTTTAACCCGGTACCCCAGCATCATGTTGACGTCAACCCCCGCCCCTTCTCCACCATGCTGACGTCAACCACACACACACACACACACACACACACACACACACACTCTTCCTCCACGGGCCCTGAGCGATGTCCTCTTTACTGAGATAATTACATCGCCTCAACTCTATAACAGCTGTGGCCTCCTGAAGAGGTAAATGACTCTTATAAATCTGCCTCTTCTCCAGAGGAAGACACACACACACACACACACACACACACACACACATACATACACACACACACACACACACACACACACACACACAGCCTGTCAGCAGCACCGACAGTGAAGCAGCGTGTGGTTCGGTTTCAGTATTTATTTGTGGTGGTCTAAGCCCTGAAATCCGACACTTGAGAGACGTCTGAGAAACGGCACCGCAGTTACAAACTAACTGGAAGTCACTTTGCCACAAACAGGCCTGTCAGCCTTCCAGTCATGGCCATTGAGTCAGTCTGTCACTTACTGACTGTGGACCGACGGTGTGTGAGGACGCTGTGTGGACAGACGGTGTGTGAGGACGTTGTGTGGACTGATGGTGTGTGAGGATGTCGTGTGGACTGATGGTGTGTGAGGATGTTGTGTGGACTGACGGTGTGTGAGGACGTTGTGTGGACAGTTGTTGTGTGGACCGACGGTGTGTGAGGATGTTGTGTGGACAGATGTTGTGTGGACCGACGGTGTGTGAGGATGTTGTGTGGACTGACGGTGTGTGGACCGACGTTGTGTGGACAGACGGTGTGTGGACAGATTGTGTGTGGACCGACGGTGTGTGGACAGATGGTGTGTGGATCGACGGTGTGTGTGAGGACGCCGTGTGGACCGACAGTGTGTGAGGACGCCGTATGGACTGACGGTGTGTGAGGACGCCGTATGGACTGACGGTGTGTGAGGACATTGCGTGGACCGACGGTGTGTGAGGACATTGCGTGGACCGACGGTGTGTGAGGACATTGCATGGACCGACAGTGTGTGAGGACGCCGTGGCTTTTAATCACAATATCACTATTTATATGAGTGGTTCCCAACCTCGGGGTCGGGACCCTCACAAGGGCTCACGAGATGAATGGACGGGTCGTGAGGAGATTTATTGAGTAGGAAACATTTCGTTAACAAAAACTATGATGAAAAATATTCGTCGATGACGAATTTGATGATGAAAACGGGACTAAAACTAAATAAAGAGTAACCTTTGACAATGACAACAAACACAAATAAACAATAATGTTTTAATGCTAAATGTTATTTAACTCCCAGCATTCATTCGTCCAATCACTGTATAAAACAGAAGCAGGTTGTTTTACTTATTCTAATCAATTATTCATGTTTATTTTTCAGACATTTTTCTAATAATCAGCTTTTTTTTTTAAACAGTGTCAACTCTTCAGGCTTCTAGGAGACCAGCAGACAGGCGATTCCTCAGATTGTGAAATTAGGATCTAAACACTCAAACAACAAAAACAAACGGCAATACACAAAACATTATAATAACATTACATCATATCACAAATGATTGTAATGACATACCACGCCTGATCAGTTTGCCCTCCATGTTATAAAATGTATTTAAAAGTAATAAATACAAGCATTTATTTATTATACTAGCTGTCAATCTGTCTAAAACATTTTTAAATGGCATTAAATTTGCTGAACGCACACACAATGACTTGTTTAGGACTCGAAACACAAAGTTTAGGACTTGAACTTGACTCGGGACTCGTGCGTTATGTGACCTTTGCTGTTGAGGGTTATATTTCATTGCGATGTGATCTTTGTGGTCTGGAACTGATTTTTTTTTTTGGCCTCCTGGGGGCTGCAGCGTTATTATGTAGACACAGCATTATCACATTACCACCTTATAAAGTTGATATGGCTAATGTGTTAGCTAACAGTTTTTACATATCCAGCGGACATGGAGAAACATTAGCACTCATGTTTGATATTTCAATATGTCCAGAAGATTCACTGTCCTTTAGCTCAGTTTTTGGGTCTCCACCGACTCTTTAGCTGCTAATTGCTCCACTGTCTTCACCAGCTGGTCTCTAACTGTCTGTCTGCTGTTTGCTGCTGGAAACGACGTTGATAAAAGAGACTGAACCAAAACAGTAAATGTGCCGTAAAAACCAAAACACTGAGCTAAAAGAGGCTAAAAGCTCCGGTAGCGCTGCAGAGCTGTAGATCATTCTCTGCGGGTTCATCATCATCAAGTTGTTTAAAAGACTTTTATTCACAGATTTAAGAAAGTTGGTCGACCAAGACATTTTGTAAAACCAGCAACTTGGTTCCAGTAAACCCACAATAAACCTTCTGTTAGCTGACGTGTACAGAGGTTCGTGTTTTCTGTGATTTAAACCGTTTTGTCACATTATCCCCGTTCCTTATTCAGACACAATTAGCCTGCGTTATCTCTTCAGTTTGATCAGTCGAGTTGATTAATCTGGTCTTGTTTCAAAAGCCTTTGATGCGAATGGAACAGCTCGTCATTAATGAATAAGTCGTAGTCTTACTAATTGGTATTTTTTATCTACTGAGGGTGTGTTTCCTCATTACGCTTGTTCTTCTGTCTCTGAGACGTTAAGTGGAAATGACGGTTTGAAGTCAGTTTTTGTCTCTGCTCCCGTGGGCAGAGCTCAGTTAACATGAAGTGCTTTGTATGTCTTTTTACTGCGAAGTGAAGCTGTAAGAGCAGCCTCTCCTGCTGCGTTTCCTCTGATAGTCGGGGATGTTGTGGGAGAGTCTGAAGAGCGCCTGCTGCTGTGTTCGTATCAAAACTGCCGCCGTTTGGAGAAAGGCGTTACTTTGCTCGTCACTTTGGTGTGATACTGGTATCGTTTTCCTTGTGCACACTTGAATCAGAGGCTGGTTGGTCTCGACTTTTTGATGCAAACTAAAGGAACAGTCCAGGAAATGCACTTGCTGTATTTGTCATCTTACGCATTTACATGATATCGATTTAATCTCTCAGAAAAGTCGTACAGCTTTGGCTTAAATATTGGTGAGCCAAAAAGCACGTTTACATGTGTTTTCAATTTGTTCTCCCTCATATGCACACAAGAGCTTGATTCAGTAACAGTATTTATGTGCTTGTATGCAGTAATTTGCCCCAAAACAGGACTTGAATCATTTGGATTTTTCTGTTTCTGCTCTTGTTAAAACATTTCCTCCATGATCACAGATGAACAACCTCACTCCTGAAATTTAAATATAAAATCGGACGTACTGCAGCCGGCTGAGGGTTGCCAGTTCATAAGCTTGTGTATCCCCTTGTATCGCTCTTTCACTTTTCATCAAAATAGGCCTCTTTTTTACTGGAAACACACAGACCTGGCAACCCTGCATAGACCTTTCAGGTTAACCCTGTGTGGAGTTGAATTGGCAGGTGTGCTGTGTCTTAACTGTGTCAACAAAAAAGGCTGTTTAATAAGAAGACAACTTGTAAATAAGACGATTTGGAGTTTTTAGTTGAGCCCTATACTGACCCAGCCTTTGAGTTGCCTCCCCCGATCTGTCCAAAGTACAAAAATATGCCTACAGCTGCCTCTTGAACTCAGTTATTAACCCATTGTATCTTGCTTGTTGTATGTGTGCACAAACAGAACTGTAAAAATGTGTGGTAAAATGTTTTTACTCCTCTGTTTGAGATTAAACTAACTAGATAGAATATATTTTATGTTTTTTCTCTTTGGACCGAGTCAGGTTAGCTGCCTCCATGTTTTATTTTAGCTGCGTTCATAAATGTTTTAATTGACCTGCAGGAGACCGACTTTGACGTCTTTCTCTGTCTTTCTGCAGGAGAATGAGATTGCTCCTGACTGTAACCATGTAAGTATGTTTCCCTTTAATGCTTTAATGTTTGGTTTGAGGTGGAAAGTACATTCTAAGTACATTCCTAAAGTACAGTTTTGAGGTACTTGTACTCTACTTCTAATCCACTTCAGAGGCAAATATTGTACATTTTACTACATTTATTTGATAACTTAAATCACGAGTTACTTTGCAGATTTAGATTCATTATGCAAAATAAATTATGATGTATTATTATAGGATAAGAAAATACTTTTTTAATTAAGCTACTCAGCAGTATGTAAAGTAATTAAAATCAGCTCCACCTTCACCAGCTGCAGCACATCAATGCATCAATCATTATACTCCAGTAATAATAATATATGTTATTATGAAATGGGCCGCTCTGCATAATGAGTATGTTTACTTTTGGTACTTTAAGTATATTTGGTGCAATACTTTTGTACTTAAGTAAAAGATCTGAGTAGCTGAATAAATCTGAGGTCGTCTCTTCTCTATTGAACATCAATAATGTCTCTTCACCTGCTGCCGTCTTCACTCTGAAAAGTAAAAGACCTTCGAAGAACCCTCAGTTCTTTGTGGAAACCGTAAGCGACGACCTTCACCTCCCTCCAGCATTCAGTCTGCCGTTTCTCGTCTTTTACTGGTCAGAAAACTGTGAAGCTCGTCTGAGCATCTTCTGGATGATGACGAACCGTCGGCGTTCAGAGTTCACAGCAGTTAACGGCAGACAGGTTTATGAAACGCCACAAGGTTAATGGACCACTTGGCCTGTCTTTATTACAGCGCTGGAAAGCACTGGCTGCAATTAACATGTCGCACACACACACACACACACACACACACACACACACACACACACACTCTTGTTGTGGTGTTATTTTCTGGGCGGTCTGACTGTCAGTAGCTGTTATCTGCGGCAGCTGCAGCCGGAGCCTCGCTGGCAGGAAAACAGTAAACAGACAAAAGAGAATCTGAAGACCAGAGAGGCATTCGGAAACTTCTTTACATAATTAAAGAAATCCCAAATGACTTATTATTGTTAGTTTTAGGGACGCTGTGAGCCGATCTGCGCGGTCAGTAATGCGCTAATACTTTAAGGGTCACTTGGCTTTGTACTTCCTTAAAGTTGGGGGACTCCCGAGAGACAGATTTTAAAAAGAAATGTCAGAATCGAAGCATCAGAGGCCGAGAGATGCTGACTTGTTGTCCCTTCTTTTGGTTAAGCTCCATAAATAAAGCTTCTTTTCACGAGACCCTCTCTGCTTACTAAATGGCCACTTCTGTCAGACTCTCTCCCTCAGTTTGTAGCGCAGACTGTCTTTCAAAACGTTCAGCTTGGTTATGTTTCAGGCTAAATGATCACGGCGGATGCTCCAAATGCTTTTTATATATATATATATATATAAACCTGTTTTGCTTCTATGTACGTAATACTTTATTATATTATATGTGTGTGTTATGTTTACTGAACGTCATCAGTTTGACGTTTCGTTTTTTTGACTCTGATTCTGGTCGTGTGATGGTGTCTTTGTTCTTCTCTCCTTCAGCTCCTGTGGAACTATAAACTCAATCTGACCACAGATCCAAAGTTTGAGTCGGTGGCGACGGAGGTCTGCAAGAGCACCATCGCTGAGGTCAGTGTGCAGATGAGGCGGGGCTCAGGGTTCAGCTTCCTGTCGAGCTAACTGCAGAGTGCTTTATTTGAAACAGGCTTATATTAGAGACCTTCCCCTGTTTTATAATTATATTTAAAAAAGTATATTTTATGATATTTTAGGAGGCTACCTCCCTTTTTCTGTTTTGATTTGCTTTGTTATTACTTCCATTTAGCCTTTTTTGAGTCTTCTTTGACAGATGTTTCACAATAAAAGCCATCCAGTGGCTCAAAGGGCGCATAATCTGTCTTGTAGCTGGTAGGCTTTTAATTTGAAACATCTACAGGAGTGGTTTAGTTTACGGCTTTAATGGCGGCTTCATGGCTTTCGTCATTGGCAGAGGAGAAGTGATTTGAATCAGTTACTGAAACAGGAACAGATTGGTGCACGATGCGACTCTAAACGCATTCTTCTTCAGTATTTTTTTACCTGGTCTTTGTTTATCTTCGGTATAATATAATAATTGAGCTGCGTCCTTCCATCTAAAGACTCCTCAGTGGCTGATTCCCAGGCCAGATGGGATATATAATCCCTCCGGCCTGTTCAGGGTCTGGATGGGTGTACGTTCCCAGAATACCTCCACAGGGAGGCACTCAGGGGGGCGTGCAGGGGGCATCCTGATCAGATGCCTCCAACTGGCTCCTTTCAATGCGAAAGCGTCTTGATATATTTGTTACAGTGTGAACTTAAGCTCAAGCGAACAGTCAACATATGTGCATCTCATCTAACCCTGACCCATCTCTAAGTCGTGGTGTGTCCCTTTGATCCGTCACACGGTGGATACCTCCAGATAAAGGAGTGTAACGAGGAGGAGCGAGGGAGGGGCTACCTGGTGTCCTGCCTGGTGGACCACCGCGGCAACATCAGCGAGTACCAGTGTAACCAGTACATCACCAAGATGACCAGTATCATCTTCAGCGACTACAGACTGATCTGCGGCTTCATGGACAAATGCAAAGAAGACATCAACAACATGCACTGCGGCAGCATCAACGTGGGACACAAGGTGTGTGTGTGTGTGTGTGTGTGTGTGTGTGTGTGTGTGTGTGTGTGTGTGTGTGTGTTGGTTTCTGCCAGTGGTGGAAAGTAACTAAGTACATTTACTCGAATACCCACAATTTTGAGGTACTTGTGCTTTACTTGAGTATTTTCATTTTATGCTACTTTATACTTCCACTCCATTACATTAATTACGTTAAATATTGTACTTTTTACTTCACTACATTTCTCTGACAGCTCTAGTTTCTTTGCAGATTTAGATTATTAACACAATATATATATAAATCAGCTAGTAAATTATGATCTGTTGTTACAGGTTAAGCCGCTCAGCAGTGTATAAAGTAATTACAATTATCTCCGCCTTTACCAGCTGCAACATTAATAGTTAATAATAAGTGTTCACCACAGCTGTCACACCTCTTACTCTCCTCAGGACGTCCACTCTCAGGGTGAAGTGATCGCCTGCCTGGAGAAGGCGTTGGTGAGGGAGGCGGAGCAGCAGGATCGCGTTCGTCCAATCAAAGAGGAGTGTCAGAGGTCGATCCTGCGGGTGGCGGAGCTGTCGTCGGACGACTTTCACCTCGACCGACATCTTTACTTCTCCTGCCGAGACGACCGCGAGAGATTCTGTCAGAACGTGAGGAGACTCTTCTGCTTCCTGCAGGATAAAAAAAAAAATACCACAAAGCAACAGTTTCTACGTTCAAATCACAGCGAAGTGATTCATTGTCAGGGTTCAAAGTCGGTGTCATTCACTGGCATCTCGGTTTCCATCTGAAATGTTTAAGCAAATCAGAAACACAAACTCTGGAATGGAAACTGTATTTTAACTTCGCACTGACACTGAGGCTGTTAAAAAAGACTTGAATTAGAAAGTACTCAATGTCTGAATGTGTGATTTTAATAATAAAAACATGTCAGTTACAATAAGTGCAGTAGTTCATGAGAAAAATCATGAACATCGAGGTGGGTGAAGTAATTATTGCTGGTTAATTGGCCGTTGTGTTTTTTGTTCCTGCACAGACTCAGGCAGGAGAAGGGAAAGTCTACAAGTGTCTGTTCAACCACAAGTTTGAAGAGGCCATGTCAGAAAAGGTGCGACCAACCTGATATCTCACCTCCTGAGACGAGTTAGGAGGGTATGATTCACTAATATCTCCCCTCTCCTCCCCCTCCTCAGTGCCGTGACGCTCTGACCACCCGTCAGAAGCTGATCTCTCAGGACTACAGAGTCAGTTACTCCCTGGCTAAAGCCTGTAAGCTGGACCTGAGAAAGCAGCGCTGCAGCCTGGACACCAACCTGCCGCGAGCCCGCGAGGCCCGGCTCTCGTACCTGCTGCTCTGCCTGGAGGCTGCTGTGCACCGAGGTGAGACATTATCTCGGTCTTCCGACTCAGTAGCTTAATGAAGCGGACCAGGACCGAGCGTCAGAGACATCAGGGACACTTTGATCTCTCTGTGCAGGTCGTCCAGTCAGCGGGGAGTGTCAGGGCGAGATGCTGGACTACCGGCGGATGCTGATGGAGGATTTCTCTCTGAGTCCGGAGATCGTGCTGCACTGCCGGACGGAGATCGAGGCTCACTGCTCCGGCCTGCACCGCAAAGGCCGCACGCTGCACTGCCTGATGAGGATCGGACGCGGCGACCGCAGCACCACCGTCGACAGCGTCTGCCAGAGCGCCGTAAGACCTGGACAGTCGCAGCCGCCGTGCCGCTTCAGTGTTAAAGAGACACAAAGAGCCGAGAGGCAGGACCGTGGCCGAGTCACTAACTCATAACTGAGTTCTTATTGTGACGGTCCAGTTTTTATTGGATTGTTAAATTCAGTCGCGGCTGTGTGAAGCTCTTCTTCCATGTTTGTGCAAATTGACTAGATGATGTTCAGCCTGTTGATACTGTGTGAAGTTGAACCGGCTGCTTTCTGGCGTAATATAAAAAATAGAATATAAAAAATATAAATAAACTGCAGCTGCTGACATTGAGTCTTTCTCTAAACTCTGCAGCTGCAGACTTTGATCCAGTCTGCCGACCCCGGAGCCGACTACCGGATCGACCGAGCGCTCAACGAGGCCTGTGAGTCCGTGATCCAGACCGCCTGCAAACACATCCGCAACGGAGACCCAATGTGAGCTGGTTACACACACACACACACACACACACACACACACACACACACACACACGTTCATAGCGTGTGCGTTGTAACTATCACCTCCTTCAGGGTTAATATTATCAACTTGAAATGATGATCAGTTGATCATTTTGGTCTTTAACCTTGATTAATGAAAACAAATAATTAATTAATTTGTGTGTGTGTGTGTGCGTGTGTGTGTGTGTGTGTGTGTGTGTGTGTGTGTGTGTGTGTGTGTAGGATCCTGTCCTGCCTGATGGAGCACCTGTACACAGAGAAGATGGTGGAGGACTGTGAACACCGGCTGTTGGAGCTGCAATACTTCATATCCAGAGACTGGAAGTGAGTCTGACTTCACAAACAAATCTGAATCAGCCGTCAACTTTCTTATAATAATAATAATAATAATGATAAAAAGAACTTAATATATATATATAGCACCATTCAAAAACACACAGCTTCAAAGTGCATTACAATAGTGCTCTTCACCTTCTAGCTGGTTTGAGGTTGAACTTTAGTTTGACATTTTACACAAACAGATCTAAACATTATTGAAATATTCAGCAATACAAATATCTATAACACTCAACCTTGAAGTCAATTCTCATAATCTAAACTCATTTCCCACAGAGTATGAGGGCCATGTGAGTCTTGTGATTAATCTCCAGATGAAAATAAAAGAAAGAAAGAGAAATATTTTTCTTCAGACTTTAATCTGGAAATTGTGACTCTTTTTTTTCCCTCCAGAAATCTAAATTTGAATCTCAGAATATTGACATGAATCTTAAAATTATGACTTTAATCTTCATATAATTCGTTTTCACGAGACTCTCACGCTTTTCTTTACAAACCGAACTCCAAAGCGGAGGAAAGACGTCGCGTCGCGGCCGTGCTGTAAGACTAATGAAGACCTTGTCTTTGTCTCCCAGACTGGACCCGGTCCTGTATAAGAAGTGTCAGGGCGACGCTGCTCGACTGTGCCACACACACGGCTGGAACGAGACCAGCGAGCTGATGCCGCCGGGCGCCGTCTTCTCCTGCCTGTACCGCCACGCCTACCGCACCGAGGAGCAGGGACGCCGGGTACGAGGACAAACACACACTCTTAGTTTTAATGCTGGATCCCTCTCTGTCCTCTGCATGTGATGCCAGGGGACGTTTTCACGTAGTCTCCTCTTTCTTTATCGGTGTCGAGCGCTGTACCTGAGGATCAGCAGGTGTAACTCTGATGTTTTTAAATTCAGCAGGTGAATCCAGACGAGCAGGTTAGTGGTCGGTATCGATCCTGGTGAAGGGTTAAATTGATCCTGATGAAGGTGATTTAATCTACGTCTGTCGGTCACCGACAGGCCGGGGCGATTTAATGTGGCGGGGTGTGTGTTTGTGTGACTTCCTGCTCCACAGCAAAGCCGAGCAGTGCCGGTCTGTCGCTCTGCCTGCTCAGATATACAGCAGCAACTAAAAACACTCATTTTAGTTGAAATTTAATAGATCGTAAAAGTAATTTCTGGTGTTTTAAAGTCCACAACACTTCCCTCACGTTTACTACACCGGCTCTCTGCTGGACTCCTTCTGTAGCCGCTAAATGAATGTAATGATGAAGGCTGACTGGCTCTGCTCTCAGCAGGAAGGTCCACTTGGCCCTGATTTAGGTAATTATACTCATTGGTGACAAGACCCCTGACATCTTGATTTGATATGATTATATGGTCTCAGTAATCTGTGTGTGTGTGTGTGTGTGTTTCAGACCAGAGTTTCTTTTCATTTTCTGGAAAGCGATGCAGCTCTTCTTCACACTTCTTCAAAGAGCTGTTTAAGACCTGGTTTTAAGATGCAGTTCAGGATTCATATCAACCTGGCTGGATGGTCGCGAGAGATTTTACTGACGGCAATTGTGAAACAGTGAAAACACTTTCGGACAACAAATAGAGTTACAGTGTTGACGAATCAGAAAGAGACAAACGAGTGAAAAATGAATTAAAGTCACAAAACACTAAAGTTTAAACTAGCTGTGAAATGAATAACACCGTGTTTCATTAATAATAATAATAATAATAATAATTATAATGCTATAAAAGCAGCAGATTATCACATTTGAGAAGCTAGAACCATCGAATGTTTTTGCTTGAAAAGTGACAAACAATGAATGGATTATAAGAACGGATTAATTTTGTGTCGACCGACGAATCGTTTCAGCTCTACATGTTTGTTCCTTATTATAATGTGTCAAGTTGGATATTTCAGAGCTGTCAGAAAAAGTTTCCCTGTTGTAACTACAAGAACAGATGTATGAACTACAACCAGTATTACCAGTTAATATCAGCTTATCACACATATATCGGTGTTTTGGCGAATTTTCAGGGTTTTTTTTATTGTAAAATGTCTCAATTCTTTAACACATTCTTATAAAAAATGTTTGTTAATGTTAAACAAATATCCGCGTGTGTTTGTGTGTGTGTGTGTGTGTTTGCAGTTATCTCGGGACTGTAAGGTGGAGGTTCAGAGGATTCTCCACCAGAGGGCGCTGGATGTGAAGTTGGACCCTGACCTGCAGAAACGCTGCATGACCGACCTCGGGAAGTGGTGCAGCGAGAAGACGGACGCTGGACAGGTGAGTCCCCACAAAACTGTCCCCACTGCTGAAATCTGCTGCTTTAACCCAGCGGTTGGCGTTTGAGCGCCCCCTGGTGGTTGTTTGGTTCATCGTAACAGCTAAAGGTTTGTTTACAGTAAAACAAACTCCAGAAAGTGATTAAACCAATGAAATAATCTGCAGAACCATTCAGGGAGGTTTGCATCGTATAGCCATCTAAATACTGAAGGTGCGTACTTTACTGTGTATTTCCCACATATACGTGTGTGTGTGTGTGTGTGTCCAGGAGCTGGAGTGTCTGCAGGATCACTTGGAGGACCTGGTGTCGGCCTGCAGGGAGGTCGTGGGCAACCTTACCGAGCTGGAGTCAGAGGTCAGAGGTCGTTGCTATTAAGTGGAAACCAGAATGAGTAGCTCAGGTGTTCGAAGTGAGTGTTTCTTTGTCTCAACTTCCTGTCTCTGTCTCTGTCTCTGTCTCTGTCTGACTCTCTGCTGCAGGACATCCAGATCGACGCTCTGCTCATCAGAGCCTGTGAGCCCGTCACTCAGGCCCACTGCCACGTGAGTACAAGCACAAAGTAAAGCAAAACCTGGTCATCTGTTGCGAGCACAACATAGCAGCCGTTGAATCAGGTTTATTGAAGCCGTCGCCGACCACGATTTAGCCTCTGGGGGCAACGGCCAATGTTTCGGGGCTTCCGTTGTAACCAGCCGAGACTTCCGAAACCCATCGGCTATGGTCTGATTTGAATGCAGATAAATAAATAAAAAGCAAATAAAAAGCGAAATCGTCATCTGACGAGAGACGATGGGTTCCCAGATTGCATGTGTGCCAATACGTTCTGCGTCTTTTGCTCACGACCTTGTTTACCTGCAAGCAACCAAAGCCTGCTGAAACGTGATCAGTCAATACTACTCAGACTGCAAATGGACCACGAACAGAAGCCTGGCCTGTTTCTGGCCTCTTGCCTGCAGATTCTGCTTCGTATGCAGGTATCTGTTCATTAGTTTTCACACACACAGAGTTTGCTCTGGTGTTTTGCTGCGTAGTGGTGAGAGGAAAGAAGAAGAAAAAAACAAGTACTGCAACAGTCAAGAATTATAAATGTGAAACAGACATTTACAGTATGAAAAATCCTTTTAATATGTATAAACGTTCACAGTATAAAGAACATGTGCAAAATGATGATAACAAGCTCACGTGTTCAAGTTGTTTTTTGGTTTCGATTGAACTCTGCAGTCATTTTTATGGACGAAAGAGCGCCGCATATTTACTCTCCTAATATTTGTTGTTGAATTCCTCCATAAGAGATGATCTGAAGCGGTAAAGTTGTTTCCTGGAGGACAAACCCTCCCCATGCAGACACTCTGCTAAACTCATGATGTGTCATTATCCAACGGCCCGATTAACAGTCAACATTCGCCGAGCTCCACTTCACTTTTCCTCTCTTTTGTTTCCTTTAATGGCACGTAAATAATAATGATTAACACGAGTTAATCTGTGTGTGTGTGTGTGTGTGTGTGTGTGTGTGTGTGTGTGTGAGAGTAGGATGTTGCTGATAACCAGATCGATACAGGCGACCTCATGGAGTGTTTGGTTCAGAATAAACACCAGAAGGAGATGAACGAGAAGTGCTCAGTCGGCGTCACGCACTTCCAGCTGGTCAGTTGCCGTGGCAACATCTGTCTCTCTGTTCATTTTTCTTTTTATAGTTTCACTGTAAGTACTTGTGTAAATTAAAAAGGTTAACGTCGAACTAACAGCAGCAGTTTTCAGGTTCACTCATGTGAATCTGCTGAGGAGGTTTCATATCTTCAGTGACGTTTGGTCTAAAGTTAGACTATTAGATTATACTCACAATTAGTTTCAGATATTTTTTATGTTGAAATAACAGAAATGATATCCCATCCATGACAGATTAGTTAGCATTAGCGGTTTTTGAGTTTACCATCTGAAAGATCTGAAACTTTAATGGTTCCCCTGGTGATATTTAGCTGTTACAAAAGACAGAAACATTTTATCTTAAGGAGACAGATGACGCTGTGTGATGTAGCTGTTGCTGTTTAATGTGAGCGATATCAATAAATGTCCCTTTCTCACGCCCTGCGCTCAACTTTCAGGTTCAAATGAAGGACTTCCGGTTCTCCTATAAGTTCAAGATGGCCTGTAAGGAGGACGTTCTCCGCTTGTGTCCAAACATCAAGAAAAAGTGAGTTTCATCCAGACGACCGGGAATGTAATTTGCATTTGAAGCTCATTTGCTCCTTCTTTTGTTCTCTGTAACACTTTGTGAGCAGCCAGTTGGTTCAAAGTGTTCCATGCGTCCGGTTGATTTAAATTCACTTCATGTCCATCACATCCGTCGCCTCGCAGGGTGGATGTGGTCATCTGTCTCAGCACCACGGTGAGGAACGACACGCTGCAGGAGGCGAAGGAGCAGCGGGTTTCACTCAAATGTCGTAAACAGCTGCGGGTGGAGGAGCTGGAGATGGTACCTGACACACACACACACACACCTGCAAAACTAATGAGAGTCAGCATGTTAGCATGTTGATGTTAGCATTTAGCTCAAAGCACCACTGTGTACAGCTGCAGACTCTCACTCTCGTTAGAATAAGAGGGCCGAGACTGACTGTCAGTGGGACCCAGTGTATAAAAACCCCCCTGCAAATTATATATTACCTGATATTTTATAAATAGATCAACATCTTTGAAACTTTATAGCTGCAGTTTTGTTGTTGTTTAAAATTCACAGTACAGCTCCCCCCTCTCCTCTCCTTCCCTCTCAGTCGGAGGACATTCGCTTGGAACCAGAGTTGTACGACCCCTGTAAGTCCGACATCAGCCGTCTGTGTCCCAACGTGGCCTTTGGAAACGCTCAGGTAAGAAGCATCCGACGGAGAAGAGGAGGCGGCAAAATACAAAATACAGACAATTTCTCCTCTTTTCTCCCTCGTCTTCCCTCCATCCCTCCCTTCTCTCCTCCCCCCTGCTGCTCCTCAGATGATCGAGTGTCTGAAGGAGCAGAAGAAGCAGCTGAGTCAGCGCTGCCACCAGCGGATCTTCAGGCTGCAGGAGGTGGAGATGACCGACCCCGAGCTCGACTACCAGCTGATGAGAGTCTGCAAGCAGATGATCAAGGTGACGAAGGGGAGGAAGAGGAGGGGTTACACTTATTTGGAATTTAAATTTCCAATAATTGACATGGTTGGCGTCATCCAATATATAATAAAACACTGTATTGTGTGTGTGTAGTGTCCTCTAAAAGATAATCGTAGCGACGTCACGGCGTCCGCAGATCGGTTAAATCGTAGTAAACTGTAAGTGGTCTGGTTGTTGATGGAGTTACAAACTCTCTCCTGCAGAGGTTCTGTACTGACGCAGACGCCAGAAACGTCCTTCAGTGTCTGAAACAGAACAAGAACAGCGAGCTGATGGATCCAAAGTGTAAACAGATGATCACCAAGAGGCAGATCACACAGAACACAGGTCAGTAGAAAGTCTGGAGACTGATCTGACTCTCAACACGTTCACCTCACTGACGCACCTCCATCCTCCTCCCCCTCCTCCTCCTCCAGACTACAGGTTGAACCCGGTGTTGAGAAAAGCTTGTCGAGCCGACATCCCAAAGTTCTGCCAGCCCGTCCTGAACAAGGCGAGCGAGGACAGCGAGCTGGAGGGTCAAGTCGTCGCTTGCCTCAAACTCAAATACGCCGACCAGGTCAGTCCACGACTACATCACAGCCAGCCTCCTAAAACATCTGGTGGAGACTACAGTAACGTGAAAATATTACACAATAGACTCACATTTAGAAGATGGATGGATAGAAAAATAAGCATAAAAAAAGGGCATCAAACCATCTGATCATTGCAGGTGCACGTGTACTGAAATGTAAATAAAAAGTTTTTTTCTTGTAGTCCTATAAAGTTGTGTTATTTTTGAAATGACAGGTACATTGTTTCTACTACTAAATATGTACATATTTTAATGGCAACACTGGTGATTGTTGGTCTTAAATTGTGTGTTTTCTGGCTGGGGTTTGGTCCAGAGGTTGTCTCCGGACTGTGAAGACCAGATCAGAGTGATTCTCCAGGAGTCGGCGCTCGACTACAGACTTGACCCACAGCTGCAGATGCACTGCTCAGATGAGGTACACATAAAACACACAAAACCCTGTAGTCTATTTTGGATCTCTGACTGTCTCTGCATCAAACCATCTCTTTCTTTTACTTAATAATTATTTTCCTGTTTCTACGTCCTCCTCCTCTCCTGTCCTGTTTCCTCCATCTCCGGCAGATCTCCAGGTTGTGTGCGGAGGAGGCAGCAGCTCAGGAGCAGACCGGTCAGGTGGAAGAGTGTCTGAAAGTCAACTTGCTAAAAATCAAACAGGACGGCTGTAAAAAGGTAAATATTATTCACCATTATTGTTCAGTTCAGCGCACTAATTAAGAATTAGAGTCTTCACGGTTCAACGTGTTGTCTGAATGGATTCAGGGTTTCGGTGCAGAAACTCAGCTTCCCTCCTTTCTTTTTTGGTTGTTTCGCGTTTGCAGGAAGTCCTTAACATGCTGAAGGAGAGTAAGGCGGACATCTTTGTGGACCCGGTCCTCCACACAGCCTGCGCTCTGGACCTCAAACACCACTGTGCTGCCATCACACCCGGCAGAGGACGACGTGGGTGCTTTCACACAATATAATATTTCTGTTTGTACAGAACTTTTCCAGGTTCATGTGCTGGATGGATTTATTTTAGGATGTGAAAGGATGAAACCCCGCACTGAGCTGTGACTGTTAACCAGCAGAGTTTACAGAAGCGTTATCTTTTTTCTGTGAGACTCTCCACTGTGTCTGAATGTCTTCACTTGTTGCTCCCTCTCACCATCCAGAGATGTCGTGTCTGATGGAGGCGTTACAGGACAAGAGAGTTCGTCTGCAGCCTGAGTGTAAGAAGAGACTTCAGGACCGCATCGACATGTGGAGCTACGCTGCAAAGGTAAACTCCAGGAGGAGGCGTTTTCCTCTCGTTACAGAGAAAAGACTTTAAGTGTTTCATTTCATGTTTTTTTTTATTTATATTCTTTAAGGGTGAACTTAAATTGGAAGGCACCAAATGTCATCTGAGGTCGATTTGAACAAACATATGTTTATCTATTTGGTCATCATGTCTTATTTAATTTTACATCTTTAATTATCACTGTTCTATTTGTATATTAGCTCATTAGCTTACATTAGAATATTTTGACATTTTGGAAAATACACTTATTTGCTTTCTTGCTAAGAGTTAGATGAGATTAATACCACTCTCAGGTGATTAGCTTAGTTTAGCATTAGCACTGTAACAGCCTCTAAAACTCCCTGATTGTAACGTTTCCCTCCGTCCTGTAGGTGGCGCCAGCAGAGGGCTTCTCAGACCTGGCGGTGCAGGTGATGACGTCGCCCTCCAAGAACTACATCCTGTTAATGATCGCACTGAGCGTGTGCATCCTCTTCCTGGTGGGGCTGCTGTGCGGTCGGATCACCAAGCGAGTGACGAGAGAACTGAAGGACCGGTAGAGGACGAGCGCTCGGACACTCAAGACGGACTCCTCGCACCTTCCTCCTCCCTCCTCCTCCTCCTCCTCCTCTTTCAGATGCCCGGTCTGTAACCAGCCAACCTGCACAGTGCCAATGCCAGTTCTCACATCTGGAGCTCCTCTGTTTATTGACTGCTACTGAATATTTGCATCAAATGCAAAACGGCCTCCAGACTCTCACGAAAACCTTCATCATCATCATCATCATCTCCATGGCATCTCCAAACTGAATGTCTGATTGGAGCGTTTTTTTCCTTAATGATCATATTTTCCAACAAATCTGCTTTTGCCGAGGATGTTGTGAGGGGTCGGACGTGAGGTCGTCCGGCGTCTTAAGTTTCTAAATAAGCGCTGTTCATGATGTGACTGAGAGCTGCTGCTTCTGAGGTTAGGATTTGCTTTCCACTCGTCGAGTCCTGATGCTTTTTTGTGATATTTAATGGAGACTGGAGCATGCAGAGCAACAGGAAATCATTTCTTTCTAAGTGACTGCAGATGCCTGAATCTCACACGGAGCAACTTGAAATCTTTGGGGAAAACATTTGGGGTTGAATTCTGTGACGTTCCTGTTGCTTTTAAACATTTTCTCATCGATCATGAAGTCCCGTCCTCTTCACTCCTGTACAGGATCACGTCCAGCTCGCCAGGTACGGCTCTCCACATTCGGACCGGTTCAGCCAACCAAGTTTTGGATTGTAAAGATTCAACTGGATATTTTCACCATGACCTGCGTTGTCCCCCCCCCACCCCAATCCCTGTTCTCTATTGCCTTTAATGAAGCAACACAATCCGTCACAAAACACACACGGAGGCTTCGTTTTCAGCATTTTATAACCAGTTTTCTTTGTTCTGTGAGGAAGGAAGTCATTGTTAATATGGATAACGCATCCAAACACGAGACTCATGTAAAAACAGCATAGGAAGTTCCTTTTTTTCCCAAATGTCTGATCGTTTCTGTATCGATGACGTGCAAGAGGTCAGACCACGATATTAAACCAGGATTGAGCTGCTAACCCGCCTTGTTTACTCTGCAGGCCTTTGAGCCCAGTTCTAAATCTTTGGTCCTGGTCTAGCTCTTTGATGTTTGTTAAATCCTGCATTTACACTCAAAACAACCTGCATGTAAACCTCAGACATGAGGCAAAACACCGTCTGAAATGGGTGCATACAAGTCAGAGGTAATCATTTCAGTTTTCACACACGGTTGAAAAGGCAATAGTCTTTGCTCTTTAAATTAGCCTAGCTTAGCATAAAGACTGGAGGCAGAGGGAAACAGCTAGCCTGGCTCTGTCCAAGGTTAATGAATACACCTCTGAAGCTCACTCACCAACACACTGCATCTCATTTGTTTTATCCGTACATGAACTAGAAATGTATAGACAACAACTTGTGGTTTCACGGGGAGTTATGTACTGGAAATATGTTTTGGCTGCTGGGTGCAGTGACTTCCAGGAGTCTTCATGGGTCATCACTGTGAGGTTGATGAATAAACTGTTGTCAAGAAATAGTTTTTACATTTCTGTGCAGATTAAACAAAGAGGTGTTAGTAGGTGTACTGTTAACTTCGGCAGGCTAGCTGTTTCCCCCTGCTTCCAGTCCTTATGCTAAGCTAAGATAATGGCCTCCTGGCTCCAGCGCTTATAAACCTAGTGTACGCCACCTGTCCAGCACCAAACGGCTTGTTCTGCTGCCCCCAAGTGGCCAAAAAAGTCTATTAAAGCAGCTGATTGAAGTGGTCTTGACTGATCTAGTTGGGAGACACCAGAGGACAGAGAATATTCTGACCTGTGTGTTTGGATCAAAGTTGCATTTGACTGATTATCTGATTCAGATAATTCTAATATATTTCCACATATCGCCTGAAGCTTGAGCTGACTAATATCCATGTACATTTTCACTTCCATAATACAAACGTGACGGATAAATATCTGTACGGGGTCGATGACATTAAACTAACTTCACATTCAGAGGAAACGTTCAGTGTCTCGTCATCTAAATGTTTCTGAGGCTTTTCCAAACAACAACCGCTGATGATTTTCAGCATCAAACAGTAACATGAGAGAAAGAGCAAAGTTACAGATGTTACAACAAAATCCAGTGAATCAATTTTGGAAACGCAGATGGAAAATAATCAGTATTTTACACTCAAGCCATAAACACATTATTGTTTTTGTTTCAGGCAAATGATTTGTAACTTTAAATTGTAATTTAAGAGACGCAAACATTATTTTGCATTTCAATGTTTTTTCTTATTGATGAACTTTTTATTTTGCACTTTAACTTGATGAGCGTTTGATCGCTGACGTCAGCTGATCGGACGACGAGCCTCATTCATCTCATTGATTTGTTAAAAAAAAAAAAAAAAGTAACCACACCTTTCTTTCAGCAAATGCTTTGCAGCTTTTGGTTGTATATTAATATTTGTGAATGATGTCAAAAGGTTGCCACACAGATGGAGAGCGTGTGCAGCACATACACGATGTTTTTCGGCTCATTTACAAAAGTTAATGAAGCTGAAGTTGCAAATCATTTGTGAACTCATTCTCGAAGGATTTTGAGTGTGAAAAAAGAAACGTCGTCCGCCTGAAAGCCGAGCCGAAAACAAACGGCTCGCTGCTTTGAGCTTTTCTAAATGACCTTTATGTTCCTGTATGTGTCTGCTGACGTCAGATGTTGAATCGGAGCGATTTAACAGGAAATAAACACAGCTATCATATCCAGTTTTGTACGCGAGTCTCTACGTGTACAAACTTTATCGGTGTGCAGTTGTTTTCTTTTTACATTACGCCATGTAATATGAAGACGTAACAGATTTATCATTGTGACATTTGATTTTGCTGTACAGATAAAATTTGTCAATTTAATAAAACTGCAGATTTTCATATCTTTGGCTCAACCGGAGTCTTTTTAAATATTCATGTCCTGTCTTTAAACCACCAGATGGCGCTACTGCCCTTCAAACTAAGCAGGTCTCCAACTTTCTGGACCAAGTGTCACCTCCTCATACCCGAGCACAGAAACACCACCTGCTGATTCACTCCAGATGGGGAGTTTATCATGATTTCTGTGGGAGGTGCTGCTTGTTCCAGAAGAGTTTTCCTGTTTTAATTTGTTCTTCCAACATAGAAACAAAGGCCTCGTCTAGATCTCTGTAGATCCAAATACTACAATACCCATGAGCCTCAGATGTGGTTTCCATAGAGAAGAATCCAGTCAGAGGCGCGAAATTCAGAATGCTTCGCTGTTGAGATCGAGAAGAAAACACAGCGCCGTAGTTACTGAAATCATCCAAAACATACCCAGAAACTGAAAGCGAACTGATTGAAGCTGCTGATTGTTTTTAGCTTTCTCAGCACTGTAATCTTTAGCTTTTAGCGGAGCGCGTCAGTTTAAGATTGGGTGCCGAAATGCACCTTGGAAGTCGTATTTAAACTTATACCTTGAAGTGTTTTAAGTACACAAGCTTGTAACTGTTATAAGGAACAGATATTTTCCAAAGCGGTTGTTAATCTTTTGAACCTTTGATTCAACCGTGAGAGTTTGGTGCCGTAGAAGTGCTCCAGCTGTGAGTCACATAACATTGTCTATTAAATAAAAAAACAAAAAACTTTTGCTTCCAGAACAAGGAGCACCTGAAATATATCTCCTCGCACTTCTCACCTCTATAACTTACTTGACACCTGTGCAGGACCCTACATTACTCACGACTGTGTGAAAACAATATGAGGACAAAAGGAAGTCTGCAAAACCTCCAACTGCAGAAAGCTCTTTATTGTTGCTCCCCACTTTATGTACTGAACATGTTACAATTCTGGAAAGAAAAGGAAAGCGAAGGAGCAGCACAGCAGCGTTAATTTCTCTATTATCTCTCTTATCGTGTGGACGTCTACGTGGGTTAGCTGTAGCGACGCTCAGATCAGCAGGACAGAGGAGGATCCCTCACACACAAACCACAAACTTAAACATGAAAACCCAAAAACCAGACAAATATTATCACTTATTTTAGATGTTTGAGGCGCATGTGCTTCATGATCGCAGCACAGCAAAATTAAAAACATATAGCGACAAACCACCTTCCACAGGTTAAATGACCCAAATCTAACAGTCAACGTTACTCTCTCTGCCTTCGTCAGTCTAAAATAAAGAATGATTGCTAAATTAAAGAGGAAAATAAATTAGAAAGTAAAGGAGTCGACTGTAAAAATTCTATTCTTAAAAAAAATGTCAAAGAAACAGGAAGCAACAGTTTACAACGGCCGTAATCAAAATCTGTTGACTTGATATAAACATACAGCTATTAAAAAAAAATCAATACAGGAAAGAAAGTGAATTCAGTGTCACACCTAAAGTAACCGAAGCATACCGATGTCAAGCTAAATGAAGGTGGGGGGGCAGGAAAGGTTTACAGCCAATCAAGAGCTGCCTGCACAATCAGGAGTTAAAACATTTTAAAGTCCAGGTAACAGGAGATGTACTGGTTTCTACTGGGGTCAGACTGGAGGTCATCAGCAGGTCGTCACCCAGCAGACGGCTGTAACTCCTCGGTCAGACAGCAGGGCGGCGCTGTGACGCTTCCGGCCTCATTGGCTTAAGGCACTGACAGTCTTTCAATGAGCCTCTTCGCGTCTTTGATTCAAGCAGAAACCACCACAGCTGAGCGGAGAAGACGATGAAGACGCTCAACTGAAAAAGTATTTAATAATGAGAATACTAAGGCTGGGAAATACGCTTATTCACTTTCTTGCCAATAATTATATGTGAAGATCAACACCTCTCTCATATCTCATACAACCGGTTAGCTTAGCATAGCATGAAGACTGGAAACAGAGGGGAGACAGCTAGCCTGGCTCTGTCCAGAGGTAACACAGCGTCCTCAACACTGTAATCTTCAGCTGTAATGTCTCCGCCTGCTTCCCAACTCTATAATGAACTTACTACTATATGAAAGCATCAGGAGGACAGAGGAAAGTCTGTAAAATTAACAGTCTTTATGCTAAGCTAAACTGATTGGCTGCAAAGAAAGCGACTAAGCATATCTCCCAAATTGTCAACTATTTCTTTAAAAAGAAGCATGTTTTGGGGTGTGTTTGATTGACAAGTATTTCAGCCAATCAACCGTGGTGGTTGGCGTTGTCTTCTTTCATTGAATGTGGATTTTCAGACTCTAGTAACCAAAAATGATGGCGGCGAGCAGAAAACAAAAATCCATAGTTTGATAAAAAAAAGTCCCGTCAGAAATCGAATGGCGACGTCTCAGAACTTCCGTCCATGTTTTCCTACAGTGTCTGCTCATGTTGGCAGGCCTCCAGAGACTTCTCTTTGCCTGGAAAGCTTCTTTTAAACAACAATGTCGTTGACCTCACGCTGAGTAAACAGTCTTTCACAACAAGTGGCTGGTTTTCAAAAAACGAAGCTCAAACAACAGAAGAAAAAAACAAAACAAACTCTATGACGAGTTTCAGTCAGTAACCAAAAACTGTCTACATGTCAGCACTAGTAGCTTGTGATTGGTCCTGGCATCTTGAGTGGAGCTGTACCATTGGCTGGGCGACCAGAGAGGGCGGGCCATCAGGAAGCAACGGCCTGGACGTAGTTGGCGGGGTAGAGGCCGACCTGGCCGCTGCTCAGCTGTCCTTTACACCAGCCCTGCTCGTCCTCCTCTCCCAGCTTCAGCAGCTCCTCGCCTGGAAGGAACACGGCGGAGAGTCACTTCACGGTCACAGATGTTAAATTAAAAGCACTGCGTTTACACTGAGACAAGGGGAGGGGGGGGGGGGGGAGCACTCATTCATGATGAAGATAATCAACACTGGAGGAGAAGAGGCCACCTGTCCAACTTCATCAGTGATCTGGTCCTGGTTCAAGCTAAGCAGAGCTGAGCTGAGCTTGGCTAAGCTTTTCCAAACTAAGGTCTCTCCCTCTGTGGTACTATCAGGTTCCACTAACCCATCAGCTCCCATTAACCCATCAGCTCCCATTAACTTGGTGTCCCTCTAACCCCCCCCCCCCCACACACACACACACATCCTCCTCTGTGTGTTTAACACGCAACTCGCACAGAGGAGGCAGTTCTGATAAGTCCACGGTACCTGTACCTGCACTATCCACTGCACCTGTACTATCCACTGCACTATCCACTGCACCTGTATGCTGCCTGCTCAGCCCCAAACAGCAGGCAGTGGCTAATATGACTCTTTGTTGCTGGTTGTGTAAATGTTTGGTGACAAGTCTGCATAAAGGTCATTTGATTACAGTGTTTGACTGTAAATACTACATGTCTCTACAGCTAATACTGCATATCTAATGACAGTGATTCATCAAACAACAAATCACATTAATAAACTGTAACAGACGTATATTTTCATATTTTCACCAAACTGCGTTTCATTTGTTCATCACTTTTAAGCACTTCAGATCAACTGTGTTGTATTTAAAGTCCTCTTTACATAAAGGTGACTTTACTTGACTTACCTGACAGTCGAGTGAAAGATTAAAGTGTGAAATCGGATTATTGTACGATAATCCCTCGTGTTGGGATGAAACAAACAATTAGCATTCTTGATATTCAAATCAGATCAGGAGATAAAACCTCTCAGAAAGGGTTTTATTTCCAACAAGAATAGTTTTAGAGTTCTTGGGTGAGACGAGTTAAGTATTTAACTCAGCTGAGTTTTTCATTTTCAACTAAAAGAGCAAAGTAGAGCAGCATGTTATCCCATCAAAATAAAAGCATCAATCCTCTGACCACCTGTTCCTGGTTTCGCACGTATTTGGGACTCAAAATGCTTTTATTTCCAAACAGAACTCATCAGCAGTCGGAGACGATGTCAAGCTGCTCACACTTCACATCTGTCACAGCTGCACACCTCATGCAGTGACGTGCAGCAGAAACACACAGCTCTCGCGTTGTCAACACGGACGAACCAACGAGGAAGCAGATTTCATTCCAGCTTGTTCAAAAATAATATAAAGTTACATTATTCAAGTGAAGCAGCAGCAGATACAGAACTAAGTTTTACTCGTATTCATTGAGTCATTTCACAAAAGCTGAGATGTTTCTGTGACTCATGAACTTACGGCGACCAGCTCAACGGGTCACAGCAGAGACGGACATGCAGACTGAGGAAGATGTAATAGGTGTGTTTTATGGGTGTGTCCCCACTAAATTACAGTCTTACTGCATTTGTCTGTACTCATGTCTGAAACAATGTGTTTGACATGAGTGTGTGTGTGTAAATGTGTTAAGACGAGGCACCACAGGTGAACAAAGAGGAAAAAAAACCAACTCTTGTACTTTTTGACATTTTCAGGCTCTGAAATATAAACTTTTTTCGAGCATCATCTACGTCTTCATATGTTCTTATATTCATGAAAACTGTAACTTCATAAAAATGTGCAAAGTTGATATAAAAGGATTATGTCAGATTTCATTTTCTTATTTAATTCTGATAAATGTCTTTAGGCTAATATCCCTTTGGGGGGGTTTAATATTATAAACAAAATACTAATAGTAATTAATAAAAATAGTTTCTCGGGTGAAAAGTAGTTCAATAAATACTGATGTTCTTTTAAGGGTCCTATAATGTTTGCACTTGTTTTTGACACTGAATTTCATTATGAGGTACAGTGTTACGTGGAGTGGGGGCAGACTGTATTTTATGATTAAGTTGCGATCTTGAGATAATAGACCTAATAAATAGCTTACTACAACCTTCTCTGCTTCTGCACAACATCAAACGCTAACGCTTACAGTCGAGCATCGAGTTTCATCAAGAAAACTTTCAGCCCTTTTAGACAAAAAAGGTTCTGCTGTAGGTTTCGTCCTTTGGTTTTAATGCAGCTGAACGTTTTCATTGTTTTTACTGTCTGTTTTGCTCATTTCATGAAGCGACAGCACTCGTAAAACTAAAACCAAATCAATCAAACCAAAGATGAACCCTCCCCCCCGTGATGCCTCCCCTCTATAAGCATTAGTAGGTGTTAATACCTGCGTTAAAGCTGAGCTCATCGGCCTCCTGGCCCGTGTAATCATAGAGCGCTCGGACTCGCACCCCCTCTACCTGATCCTCCTCGTCCTCCGCCTCCCCCACGCCGTTCTCTGCCAGCACCTTCTTAGGACTTTCCTCGTCTGACCAGTCTGACGAATAATCTTTCACCCTGAGAGACGAGAGAGGAGACGGGTGGCAGAGAGTCAGATATTTCCACCGTTTCATTGGCACCTGAATCTTGATTTCTCACCATTTCAGTCACTGTATTCTGCACCTACAGAGGCTGTTCTGAAACCTGGATGAGGGGTTTACATGCCACAGTATCTTGGTTTCTATCGGAGTACTCCAGGACAAGGTTTCTCAAAACCAGGATATGGTGTTTACATGTGCAACACATAACCGGATCATAACCAGGATACTAGTGCGCATGTGAACACACTTAATAGTGAAAAATTACTCAACAATAAACGTGTTGATACTTTATTTCATTAGATTTATTTTATTCTTTTTAAAACACAAAATATACTAAAAACTTAAATAAAGTTGCAGCTACAATCACATATTCCCTCAACTGCATTTGGCTGCAGCCTTAAGTTAACATAAAAATGTACAGAAATCACACAATGCAATACTTTTTATCGCACTACTGAATGTTTATTCTGCAGCGAAGAGTAAACGAGTGAACGAAGGAGTGATCTAGGACACAAAGTCGTGTGCTAATCAATATATCAATTAAGCTCAGGCTGTCTGTAAAGTCTTTGACTGCAAATTAACTGACTCTTAAAGCATGTTTAATACCTTCAAAGGGAAAAGCAATATCATTTTGGCCGTTAAAAAATGACAAACTAAAAGTACAACACTCATTTATTAAATATTTAGCCACTGAAGTGATGGGATTAGATAAAGAAGTAGAGTGAGTGACAAAAGTCTTTTGCTGTTGAGGAAACGTATTGATATAGGGGCGTAAGAAGTCTATAACTCACACACACACAACACACAACTAGCTCAGTTTTATACTTTGGTGGATAATAATAATAAAACCAGGCGCTGAACCCAGTCCTACAATGAAACACTGTAGTAATGACTGTTTGTAGTTCGTCTGCAGCGGACGTGGAGGTGTCCTCCTACCTGCCGGTGTCCAGGGTGATGGGACTCGGCGGGACGTCACCTCCACCTGAGGAGACGATGTTGGTGAGGGTGACCACGTTCTCCTCAGAGTGTCCACCTCGCACCTTCCTGCTGATGGAGCGACTCGCCTCCGGAGTCCACTCCTGCACACAGAAACACAGTTCTGAAATAACACATTCCCCCTATTACAGATGAAAAGTTAAATTCATAAGCAACAAAACGCGACATTGCTCAATTCAATTCTGTCGGGAGTTTTGCTGCTACAGCCTCACATGGTCTGGTACGACCAGAAGTCATCGCTTTAAAATTCAGAAAATTCGGATTTACTAAATTTTAGACACAACGCGATTGCAAGTCAATAAAAAGACAAATTTGCCCTGGCACTGCAAACTGATGTGAAGACGCGGCTGCACGAGTTGAAAATGTTTAAACTTGAGCAGAAAATCTGCACTTGAGGCCTTTATGAGTCTAGTATTACTTCGTACAGAGATATAAGGATAAGAGTGAAAAGTCTGTACAGACCGCACGAACGGTTCAGTTGTGAAATTCATTACATTTTAATGAGTTCTCTGGTATTTATATTCCATTCAGAGGATATATGATCAGGATTTTCCATTCTAGAAAATAATAAAATCTGTGTAAAGTTATTATTGGAAAGTGATAATCAACGTCCAACTTGTTTAATATGATGAAAACAAAACAAAAACACAAATAAATCCCAAACAAAACTCCAACGATTCAAAAGGAACTAAATGAACTTTACATTTCGCCTTACCTTAGCCATTCTTGTCTCAAAAACCAAAAGTAAACGCGCCCTTTTGTCTTAGTGGCCAGCTAATGAACGCTCTCTCCCGGTGGTAGATAATCAATGGAGTCTGATCGGATCACACCCAGACAAAACAAACACACGCACAGACACACTGTGGCCATAATAACAGGGTGCTGATAGAAGTCGGCGGCTGGGGATACAGTTACTGGTATTTACAGTCTCAGTGGAGCACAGAACAACCTCCAAACCATCAGCACTGCAGGAGTTGTGTGTGTGTGTGTGTATGAACCAAATGTCCTCACAGATGCAGGAATAACACCACACATGCACAGCCTCTCAGAAATAAGGATAACAGAGGACATTTCACTGCTCCTCACTCTTCAAAAAGTCTTAACATTTTGAAGGTATGAATGTAGCAGAGGAGTTCAGGTTGGAGTTATGAATGAATATAGTCAACAGGAAGTCCTTGCAAGTACAGCACTACAACTGTGTCTGTGTGTGTGTGTGTGTGTGTGTGTATTAGGACAATGGCGCTCTGTCTGCGTGTTAGCAGCGCTGTGGGAACGCCAGGAGATTCCTCAGAGGACACAAGAGATCTATTTCTTCCTGCCAACATCTCTCTCTCTCCCCTTATTTTTCAATTTGGGAAAAAAAACAAAACAGTGAAGCTGAATCGTGTTCGCTTTGTCATTACAGCAACAACTCTCACCGTTCACTACACTGAAAGTTCACACTGATCTCCTTAAAACCTGAAGAAAATCACACTCTTAACATACTTACCTCCTGATCTCTATACTGTACATTAGTCTGAAACCAAATGCTCACCTGACTGTCACCAGACTTCATGACAAAAACAGCTGAATTATCCTTTAAGCTGTTAAACTGAATTTCTGTAAGTACAATTTTCATGCTGACCAGGCCTCAGCTGCCAGTCTTAATTACACTGGAACCCAAAATGGTAACACTTTACATTAAACCCCTCTATTCAGCATTCATACGCAGTATATAAAGTTTTAATAAATGCTTTATAACACACTATAATGTAGTTGTAAGCAGATGTGAGAGTTTATTAAAGTATTTATTAACAGCTATAACATCCATAAGTAGAGGCTGCTGTATAAACAGATAATGAAGGATGATATAGTACAATATAAAGTCTGATAAGTTACAATTGTTGACAAATACTGCACATTAATAAACACTTAAAAATATCTTTATATCTGCTTACAACTACATCACAGTGTATGACATGACTCCCGTCAGGTTAGAGGTCAAAATACACTCAGAGGGATTTATTGCAGGATTTGTTGTATTAAACTATCAAGAACCATAATGTTCAGTTTTGGTTAGAATTGTTTCAGAGTTGTTGTTGTTGTAATTTTGGAGGCTGTAGTTTGTGCATTGATATAAATGAGATGCAGTACTTTTCTATATATCCACAGATAAAGACACAGCTGAATATGTGAATCATTCATTTTGGTTTTCACATGTTTCACATTGCAGTTGTGAACTGATGTGCTTTGTTTGAACATGGCCAAAATAATCTTTACTAAGGGAGTAACACTCTGCTCAGGACACCTTTAGTCATCTGAAGAGTGATTCTCATTTACTTTCTGTAGTCCGATTACTGCATTTTTGAGTATTGCATGTCAACTCTTTTGTATGGTTTGAAATTCGAGGATCCAGGTCTGGAACAGTACACACATACAAACACACACATACACACACACACACACAGTCAGTGTGTAGCTGCCACAAATAAAAGTGGAGGGTGGGAGGCAGGAATCCAGATGATTGTATCTGTATTATGACTTGACAATTGGGTCCGCAGATCTTTTCACAGACAGAAAATAGGACGATACAACGATTCCTTCATTGTGAATCACAGAGAGAGAAGAGGGTGTGGAAATACCTGCGTGTAACTGATCACAATCAGTTATATCATCATCATCCTCAGGCTGAATTCACAAAACCTCTTCTGTTAATTTGTTTTTACAGTTTGTTTTTTGTACAGTTTAAACAAACGAGATATAACGTGTTAATTAATGATTGTTGATTAATGTTGATATTCTGACTTTGTTACCTGGAGACAGAGACAGGCTAACTGTTTCCCCCCCTTTTCCAGTCTTTATGCTATGCTATGCTAAGCTAAGCTAAGCTAAGCTAAGCAGCTGCTGGCTGTAGCATGAGAGTGGTATCACTCCTGCATTTTGAGATATATCCTACATGAGATAACTTTTCCTTTAAACTCTGTGAAGAAACAATCATTTGAACTTCTGCTTCTTCAGAATCTGATTGTAAACATGCGTTTGTCCTCAGTGGCTCGGCCTGCAGAGCTGTACGTTTCCACCGACAAGTAAATAATCCTGCATCAATGTGTGTGCGTGTGTGTGTGTATTCAGACATTCCTGACCCCACTCAGAGGTCTCAGTCACACAACAAGGCTTTCACTGGAAGCCTGTTTAATATTCAGTCTGTCTCTCACACACACACACACAGAATAACTACTGCAGTCCTGCACAATACTCTTGTTTTCTTGTTCGAATAAAAAAAATGAATGAAGTTATATAAATAGTCCAGTGTGAATTGAAATAGAGATTGTGTGTGTGTGTGTGTGTGTGTGTGTGTGTGTGTGTGTGTGTGTGTGTGTGTGTTTGTGTGTGTGTGTGTGTCCCCGTCTGTCCGTCCAAACCTCAAACTGTGGCCAGTTCATGCTCATGCCCGGTCCGTGGGTGTTCCTCCACCATCTGAGATCTTCGGCGTCATTGGCTGCTTGGATGGTCTGACCCAGGTCCCGGTACAGGCTTTTAAACCTATTGGACAAAGTGACTGTCAATCATCACATCTTCACGCTCCTCCTCCTCCTCCTCCTTTAAGTTCTGTCATTAGAGAGTTTAATTGTCACAGTGTGACGACAGGTGTCTCTTAACAGTAGTAGCACTGATTTTGTGTCCTGCGACGTTCGTCATGATGACTTTTCTAATCCCTCTTGTTTACAAACCCAAACCTCAACCTGAAAGATGTTAAAAGCTCCATAGAGCTGAGGGGGGGGGGGGGGCTGCAAGGTCGGGTGATAGTTCTCTGTGAGTTCGTCTCTATGTGTGACCCCTTTCACATTACACTTATTCATTTGAAGATAAAGTAAGGCATGATATGAGGCCTTCAATAAAATCTTTTACAAAATCTGGCATTTTCTGAACCTGGCAGAATTACAGTAAATGTACTGTATGTTATATTTACAGCAGATATTTACAGGTTCCTGGCTTCTCTGTGTATTCTGGGGGATGGGCCTTTAAAAGCCTAAAGCCTCCATTTTAAGGTGGAATTCCAGATAAGCCTATTGTATGTGCATATTTCCTAGTAGGCGTTATCAGCTCTGTGCTGGTTTGTTTACACTCTGAGACGATATGAAGGAATTCAACTATATTCAACCTTCGCAGGAGCTGCAGGTAAATAACCGACACACCGGAGGAAAACTATAAAATATAGTATTTTTCTTGTCTCATTTTGAGAGAAAATCTCACTCTCAATAACACATGCAGCCTGTGACTAGTGGTCACAAGTAGACATTTTAAAAACAGTAATGTCCTTATGTCTCTGTGATCATTCCTCCTGTCCTCACTGTCCGTAAAGAGTTCCCTTCCTAATGCGATTTCAAAGTAAGTGATGGAGGACAAAATCAAGTCTTTCAATCAAGTCGTCCTAAAGTTCAGCTGCAGCTAAAACGAGGCTTCAGATGTCTGAGTTAGTAAGAGAGGGAATTTGGTTCCTAAAAGAACATAACTTTGATAGCACTTCATGTGGCTGTTGAGCCTCATGTTAGCTTCAGCTCAAAGTTTCAACATATTTACATTGGAATCGAGTTAAAAAAGGAGGAATGATTACAATGACCAAACACTGTTTAAATGCATATATGGCCCTTTCAACTGCTCATGTACACCCTCCTGCATGGTAATTCACTTCAGGTAATGAGACTCCATAAACTAAAGTTTGTGAGAACTTTGTGAGTCTGAGAATTTGGGTTTGGACCACAGTCACTGTAGGAGGGCAGGTGGTCTTTTATTAATCGGGCCGAGGCAGGAACCTGAACCGTCTCTCTGTACTTCAGCTATCAATCTGAACTGTTCTGGATTTTGGAGATTACACCATTTTGCTCTAAAATCGACCTTTAAATAAACCTATAACCAAAGTCACTGGATGACCTTTTTTTTTTTTTTACGAGCGCATTCCCATCGACTCTCATCAAGTTCCTCTTCACGGAGTTAATCAAAGATTCATGTTTGTTTAATATTTGGACAGAGATCTTGTTGGACTTCACCAATCATGGTTACCGTGGTAACAGTGGCTTGTTTAAATAGAACGAGAGGTCAATAGTTAATGGACAACGCCGGGAGTTTTCTATTAACTCCTGTGTACATACACACACGTTCACACACATCTAAACGGTGACAGTTCTGCATGCCTTCGTTCTGAGTCATGGATCATGAATCACCTAATCACCCTCTTTTCTCTTAACATGTATGTGCGTGTGTGCGTGTGTGTGTGTGTGTGTGTGTCCTACCCTTCTTTGGCGGACAGGTCGAGGTGTGTGTGGATGTCCAGCAGGACTTCTTTAAAGAAGCGCAGCCTCTTGCGCTCGGCCTCCTGGGTGAGGTCGAACACCTGCTCCATGTCCTCCATGTAGCGAGGGTTACAGCGGTTTAGCTCGTCCAGGGCCTTAACGTAGCGCTCCTTCACCTGACACACACACACAGAGAGAGCACACACAGAGCTACTGTACAAGTTTTCAAACATTCAACATCAGGATTGATGGCTGCTGTGTTAGTGGGCAGTGTACTCACTGTGAGAGACTTAGTTCAAGTGTCACTCTATGACAGCTGCTGGTGAGAGGCTGTTTCTACTGTATGTGATGGTTTGAGAGCAGCTGAGAGGTGTTGAATAGTGTTGAATTAATATCTCAGTATTAACCAGGATATTTTGCTAAATCCATTGTTTCCACCGTATGTGCTTCTTATAAACACTGAAACAAAGCTGCCTTCTCCAAAACACATTCATGTTCATCTCTACTTTAATAAACCATACCATAACACAATCAGATTTCCCATCCAACAGGACAGCATGTTGGTTCTCACTAACTGCAGTGAGAGCCTGTCGTCTGTGGCTGCTTCTTCTTGTACTATTCCTCCCTACGATATTCAAAACTAATCCAACAGAGAAAATGCTGAAAAGTCTTATTGTTTAAACAAAGTTATGGCTAACAACAGTCTGTGCTGACCCAGTGACAAATACAATGCATTTCATGTAGCTGCTCCACCATTAAAGCCTGGATGCTGTTCAACAGCTCTAATGTTTGTGGCCGTGCTGGAATACAGACTGCTGGTGTGAGTGAAGTCTAAGAGCTTTTTCATGTATTTCCCCCCCAAACTGTACAAATGAGTCATGATATTGGATTTCATTTCCTTGTCTAGGGCTGCCATTGTTAAAGAGCCTTTGGTTGCCCGACACAGCTCTGTGTACCGACTGATCCTGAGTTTGTCTCAGGATTTCCCTGTTTTTGGTGGATCACTTCCCTCTTCGGGACCTGGAGCTTCTCCTCTGCCGTTGGGTTTGTGCAGAGCAGAGAGCAGAGGAGACAAGCCTGGTCACGTTTTAAAAGTCAAAAACACACACACAGGTATGTTTTTCTGGACTCACTGACACACCCAGACTGGTACAAGTGGAGCTACACATGGGACTGTGTGTGTGTATATGTATATATGTGTGTGTGTGTGTAGGCGTGAACGCTTTGTACTTTCTCGGCCTCCTGGTTGCAGCGCTCCGCCCGGGTCGAGTATTTGCGGACTTCCTCCTGTGACTTGGTCGGGTCGGCCTTGGCGTGCGTTTCCCTGTTAACTGCCGTCCACTCCTCCTTCCTGGCCTGATGGTAGCCCTTCTTACTGGACTCCACCTTGACACACACACACACACACACACACATTCAATACAGCTCCTATTAAAAACACCTCACCTCATTATCTGTCTTAAAATGCTCACGTCTCATTTCCTCATTTGTTGGAACAGTCTAATATTAGAAACGTGATTCACTCTCAAATATAATTAACTCTGGCAAAGTGGCTCCATTCATCATCTCTTCCCAGTTACAAAGTTACTTATCATACTGGGCAGGGCACAAAAAAGAAAGGAAAATGGAAATAGTGAATAGAGTCCGGTGTAACACTTTTGTTCAATGTTATTTGTTGTAGCTGTCTTGCAATCACCTCCTAGTAATGTCATCAATAAATGTCCAGCACTGTATTATCTTTATGTTCTGGTTTAAACACTCTGAACAGTTCTGAAGAGGTGAAAATAGACCTCTCACTGCAGACATTTATGCGGTGTAAAGCTGGATTTATACCTCTGCCTACCTTTATTATAAATTAATTGGATTTAGTTCTAGAAATCTATGTGTGTAGCTTGCTGTCGCTCTGTAAACACAGTTCCTGTTGGGAATTTAAAGCACGACACGGTCTGATCACTAACAACAGCCACTGTGGAGGTGATATCTGACGCTATAACTATAAACCAAATCCTACGTAAATCCAGCTTCACTGACATCAGCCGCCCCCTCACCTCTTTCAGTTTGCGGACCCAGGGTTTCTGTGCTTTGCGGAAGCCATCGTCTGCATCCTTAGTCTCCCTGAAGCCTCCCATCATCTGCTTGTGGAAGGCATCCTTCTGCCAGTTGCGCATCTTCTCGCTGTCCTCGCCTGCCAGCCGCTCCCGCAGGTCCAGGTGCAGCTCGCTGAGCCGATCGGCCGCCTGCATAAAGGCATGCCACGCTTTCTCCAGCGTACCGTACTGAGGACCTGAGGGAGAGGAGATACTCTCTTACCAACCCAAATCGTCTTACTCGGTTGGTTTGTCAATTACACAGACATGCTCTCATTCTAAGGACCAATTCGTTTGACTGTGGCGAAGAGAGTTTTTCAGCCAATGCTTTGAAATACACTTCCTGTAAATCAATTTAACTTAAAACTGAGTAAATACATCAGCGTTTTGCCATTTTTTGAGTTTATGTTAATGCTAAAACATTAACGTTGTCTGTTCCAAGACATTTTTCTGCTGGCTAATTACTGGACAAATTACTGTTTTCAACTCACCTTTCTCCACGACGCCCCTCCACCTCTTGGCCCAATCGCTCAGCTGCAGAGCGTAACTCTTTTCTATCTTTGCTCTCTCCTGGAAGCAGCTGACCAGCTCATTACACAGCCGGTGACCGTCGTCTATCCGCTTCACCGTCCTTTTGTAGTTCCCCGGCTGCAGAGGAACACAACAACACACACAGACAATGACTGAGGAGACAGAAATAAGACTGAGCTGGAGCAGGGCAGTGAAATCATTTTCTACATCAGTTCACTGCATGTTACCGACATGCTTATATTAGTGTGGCAAAGCGTTAGCATGTGAACACGGCAGGATGTTTAGTGGACGAGTGATGATGTACAGAAGAGAGTGAAAGAGGACAGACAGAGTGAGAGGAGTTAGGTATGTAGTTTTTCCAGATGGGAGACTGTGAAGCCGCCAGTCAGTCAGCAGGGACTCATTATGTGTCTGTGTCTCTATCTAAACACCACAGACCGACACGCTGCCTTATCTGACTGCTTCAACCTCCGGCCGCTCCTCTCAGCTGCTCTGATAGCCTAGTATAAATATATTTAGGGTTTTATCAACATACCGTATCTGATCTGGTCAAATAAGTACAGAGATCATAATGCTTGTCGTTTGTTAAATAACTGATTTTGTAAAGCCAGCCGGGGCGACTGTGGCTCAGTAAGTAAAGCTGGTCTTCCACTAATCACAGGGTTGGTGGTTCTGTTCATGTCCAAGTGTCCTTGGGAAAGACACTGAACCCCAAATTTCTCCCAATGGTCAGAGCAGGGCGTTAGCAGGTGAGCACCATGGTAGCTCGTTGCCATCGGTGTGAGTGTGCGTGTGAACGAGGGGCAAATTGTAAAGCGATTTGGAGGAAACTGTAAACGCAGCCATTAATGTGTGAACAAGTATGTCAGACATGAGTGTGAGTGTGTGTGTGTGTGTGTGTGTGTGTGTGTGTGTGTGTGTGTGTGTGTGTGTGTACCTCCCAGAAGCTGTCAGAGCTGCCCAGGTCGCTGAGGTCCCCATTGGAAGACATTTTGGGGTCGGCCTTACAGCACAGAATGATGGCGGCTAGAGAAAAGACTGCAGAGAGAGAGAGAGAATACCATTTATTACATACAGCTGGTTTCAAGTGAAACACCTAGTGTTAATTCAGTCAGAGTTATCTCAACCCAGAGAGGACACATCTATCAACCACATTTCTTATAGCACCTTTTACACAGTTAAAGTGATGACGGCTAAATAAGAACAGTTAAACAACAGAATCTGATGAAAGAAAATTGATTTGACACTTTTGGGCATCAAACCCGTGACCTTCCAGTGTCACTGCTCTACTGTACGCAGCTCTACAGTTTCAGCCACTGGCAGACTGCAGCCCCACGTCAGTCGACACAGAGAGCTACAGAGTCTTCACCGCTCGCTGCCCACAGGGCTGTTTTCTCCACGTCACTGCCCAATTTTCCTTCTACACACAACTGGACTGTGTGCGTTCGACAAACACTGAAGCCCTGTCGCACACATCGGCAGGAATCTGTGTCAGCCACTCCAGTTCACCCACAATGGATCCCATTCATCAGAGAGAAGATGCGCAAACATTTGTACAGAATCATCTCTGGTAATAACTCACAGATACATCACTTTTAACTGTGTAATGTCTCTGCCTCTTCATGCTCACCAAAACTAAGACACAAACTGCCAAAATAGAAGGAGGGAGAGATATCACTTGAACCTGTACTGAACCTTAAAAGCTGCTTCCTTGTAAACAAACCAAATTATGTTTAAACTCTAAAGTCTTTCTCACAAGAAGTGTGTGTGTGTGTGTGTGTGTGTGTGTGAGAATCCTTGACCTCTAACAAATGTGTTAAGTGCATCTCCTTCCTCATACAACATTTGCAAAGCTGCTTTTTTTAAGTATTTTAATTGCATTGTAGTTATTGATTGACTCAAACATTCATTAACACATATCTGCTTGCAACTACATTATAATGTGTTATAAACCATTTATTAGATATTTAAATACTGCTTATAAATGCTACATAGAGGGGATTAAAGTTAAGTTACAGATTACCTAAATGCAAAGAAATTCACCGTCTCAATAGACGATAACCAACAGCATTCTGATGGTTAATGCCCAGAAATAGGCCGCGGTCATTAAACCAAAACATTCATAGATCTGTGCACATCTGTGTGATGTTGCAGAATAAACATGAATTTGAATTCAGTAGCACTCCAACACAACCTGCGAGGACTTCTTCAGCTGTGCAGCTCTGCAGTGAATCTGCTGGTGAACCCTGTCAACAGTTCACTGTGACCTGACTTCTCTATACATCGACTTCCTCCATGCTGCTCTCCCATTGGACAAAACCTTGTTTCAAGGCCAGACAACTTCCTGTGGCAGACACAACAACCTGGGAGGAAAACATGCCACTACTCAAGTCCTCCTCTGTCTGCAATAAACCAGAACCCTGCTGCTCGACACTGATCAGCCGACTGAAGTCTTGTCTCCATAAAAGTCACTTTGAAGAAAGCCAGTTGAAGCTTTGTGCGTTGCATTTTAGTCCCTGTGCTACGACTGGGTGTAGAAACGAGTTCCTGGAACGTCTGCAAACTTCAGGCTGTGGAAGAAACTGCAACTCAACTAATACACAGATAACAGTCTTCTCACAGATATTGAGAATTATCAAATAAAAAGGTGACACTTAAATAATCACCGGGGAGGAAAAAACAAATTATAAGTGTCTGTGCTATATTGTATTTATATATAAATGTCCTCAAGTGACGTCTCTTGAGTCAGTCGGTTGGTGCTGAAGACTACGAAGTTAAAAATGAAAAAGATCTGAAGGTTTGGAGTTAGAAAGAAGTGAGTTCACCAGACCTCTGAAGCCTGTTCCTCATCACTGCTTGAGGTTAGCGGCTCGAGGCTACATTAGCCGCTACTAGCATAACACGGCTGAATCTCTGACCGAACGGTCGGTGGTCATGTTGCATTGTGGGTAAGTAATGTACGCGCCAGGTTTTGACCAGGAAGAAGAATGCATGGAATAAAAAAAATATCTCTGGTTCTGCTGCATCAGTGTTGATTAAATCTTTTCAAAAGTGTCCATTATGAGTCAGTATGAGTTATAAGAGTGTAATGATAAATCTGTGAAATACTCTTTTCAGCACGTAAACTTCCACACACACACACACACATTATTTGTAATCAAATAATGTCATTCTCTGTGAAACTCACAGCAACAAATACAGTTTTTAGTCATCGATTGACTCTGTTGTTCACTCGATGGTAAGATAGCCATTTGTGAAACTAAAAACGTCCTGTTCCCTGAAATTCTGCAAGGCTTTTAATGTGAAACAGATGGAGGACATGTTGAGTGTAAAGTTTGACATTAACACAGTAAGTGAGAGCAGGTCAGAAAACAGGGAGACTTCTCACTAAAATACGATTAAAGAAGGGTTTAAATAAAGGCTTGTCTCTAACAAGAGCTTGTTTCAAAATAAAGGCCTGGTTCTCCTGTAAGTTGAAGTAAATAAAAGCCCCACCCAGTGTTTGATATCATATTGACATGTGCATACATGTTTTAGGGGATGAATGTTTGTACATTTGACATTTCTCACATTATTATCTTTTGTGGGAGCCAAAACTTGACATATACATTCATGTTGAAGATCACCTGCATTTATACTCTATTGCAGTTATTAATGTCAAAGTGTTTACACCAGTAATGCTTGTAAACATTGGATAAAAGTGAGTATGTGAACATACCTGTAATTTATACAGTCAAAGGTGGGCTGTACGTATTAGAAAAGTGTCAAACAGAGTAGACTACTTTGTTCTAACTTCATTTTTACAGTTCTAGCACTCTGTAAAGCATCCTGAATAGCTTCCATATGAGATTGAACTCTACAACAAGGCCTGACTTGACAACACTGTGAGAAGTTCCCGGTTATTTGTCCTCCTCCCTGTGTTCCACAACATTCTCCCTCACTGTAAATAACCAGTTGACTCCCATAATAACAGCAGTAGATCTGTGCACTGGGAGCAGGCCGTTGCTAAATTAGATGTAGTGTACAACTGTAGCCTTGGTGAACTCTGCAGGGAACAATGTGGGAGGGAGTCTACATAAACTCTAAAGTTAGCCAAGACTAGAAGACTGGCACACCAGCCAGCGGCAGGAGGAGCGTGCACTTACTTGTGCTACATGCTAACACGAGGCTGAATAAAAGAGATGAGGTTTAATATGTATTTCTAGGTGTGTCTGTGTCTGAGGAGACACTGCAGCTAATCCCCTTCAGACAGCTGAGCTCTAATTTCCTCTCCACACTGTATGGACTGTACAGCACAGGTGGACGCGACATAAGGATGACCGAGATTGTGTGTGTGTGTGTGTGTGTGTGTGTGTGTGTGTGTGTGTGTGTGTGTGTGTGTGTGTGTGTGTGTCTCACAAGTGAATGGCTAGTATGCTAGAAGCAAAGGTATCTGCCACCAGCATGCTGGAACATGAGCGAGTATGAGAAAACTGACTTTGCCATGGATCGCTAATTACTGCTCCTATATCCTACAGGACAGCATTGTGTTTGTGTGTGTGTGTGTGAGTGAGTATCTGGGTGCGGCTCATTGAAAGCAAGTAGGTTTGGCTGCTCACACTTGTATTACCTCCATACCTGATGGAGGTGCGCAGACGCTGACCATAAAAGCCAACAGAGAGCTGCAAACCCCCGTCATGGTCTACCACGTTCAAACGCAAACACCAGTGTCACAAGGCCTGATTCTCAAAACCTACAGTATTTACTCCTTTCTTTTCTCATTAAAACAAAAATATTTCAACACAAAGGGCATTTATGTTAATACTTTTATGTTTGTTTACGTTATCGTTGCTAGTATGAAACAGAGAGATGTTGTATGTATATGTAATGTATGTAAATCGTATGTATACATTTACACGAGTACAGGTTTGTTAATTTAGTAGCTCTCTTAAAAAGTAGTGAAGTCTGCAGCAGATTTTAAGTGATCAGGACTTTGCTCCTTTCACAGAAAAAAGCAGAGTGGCAGTTGAAGCTGCTCGGGTGGATCTGTTGCAGCTCTGTAATCTCTTGATGTATTTGCAGAAAGGCTGAGGAGCAGCAAGGATTTCGTCTAACAGATTTATAATGCTTCCATTATCAGACCCACACCGACACACAGAACTCAGCATCTGTTTGCTAGGAAGGAAGATCACACCGAGAATATATGTGTATGTGTGTGTGTGCACTCAGTGGTCACACGGTAACTACAGCCTGCAGTAAAGGGATTAGACTGAAACAGACAGACGGACCTCATTAGCTGGATACAGTACGCTGAGCTGAATACTGTATTACTGCAGCATTTTAAAGCAGAAAACTTGTATTTGCATTTAAAGCAAAGACATGCATGTGTACAAGCCAAGGTAAACTATCCTGATACTGACCCACCTCTCTACTTGGTACAAAAATCCAGATCAGACATGGGTTACGTGCAAAGGGGGGCTAGATCTGGTCTTGTTTCTGCCTGATAAAATGTCAATATTGTGTAAAATGAGTTATAACACAGAGCTTATTTTCACACATACAGTAACACGATGTAGATGATAGACTCAATTGTCTTGAGTCACGACAGTCCCATATACTGTGACGTGTATAGTTACAGTTTAAGTATACCCATCACAGTTTACTGGACTGGCATGACTCATCTGGCTCTGGCTACATAATCTAGCGATCCTGAGGGATAGCATGACAAGAAGACTGCACACAGATCTGCATTTTGGTTTATGTTTGCTTACAAGATGTAATGTCTAGATTTGAGGGTTAGGGTTAGGGTTATCTTTTTTCTGGAGCAGAGGAAGAGTGAAGTGATAGTTAGATTAAAGTAAATGTGTAAATTTGAATAAATGTTGTTGGGTGGTGGCCTGAGGAGCATCATCATGAACAGATGGTCTATGTGGAGAGTCCATGAGACACAGACACATGGTATGTGTGTGTGTGTGTTCTCTGAGGACGTTTACATTCCTCGATCACTGACCACGAACTTGGGTTCAATCCCCTCAGTGTAACAACACACACTCTTAACACACACGCTACCCTCAGACCGTCCTGGAGGTCAGGGACCTGCTGGAGACAGTATGGTCAGAGGGCGGAGAGGGTTTTTTGTGGGGTACAGGGGTAGGTGAGTATGTATGGGACATGAAGCAGGCTCTTACATAATGTTTGTACACTTCTGTTGTGGTACAGATTGTCCAAATGACATATAACGTGTTAATTAGTGACAGAGCCCGGCTAGCCCAAAAGCGGTTTTATTAGCCCAGTTTTCATGTAACAACTTACTGTGGAGCTTCTCTGATCTCTGATACTCAGGAAACTTCCATCACAATTCTGCTTGTTTCAATATGGCCCCTGGTTTCTTTTACATTTAGTCCATTAACCATCTAAAGGCATCTAAAAGCTAAAGACTGGTCCTTGATCCAGAACTAGGCAGCAGACTGTCAGGCCTGACCGACAGAGAACAGGAGGGCCGTTGAAAGAGGGGGAAAGTGATGGTAGGAACGAGGCCATGAGGGACGAGTGGAATAGAGAGAGCGAGGCTTGTGACGGATAAACGATGAGACGAGAGAAGTGCAGCAGAACACAAACTCAGATCGGGATGAGCCAAGTGTTCACCACCTCTGTGTGGAAAAGAAATGCGAAACAGAGACAGACGCCTACGAGCTAAAGAGACACAGCAGCGCAGAGAGACAGAGGAGGAGGAGGTCTGATAGTGCGACAACACACAAGCATCTTATGATGTGGTTTCTGTAACGCAGCAACAAAACACTACTTAAAGGGCATGTGGAGCTGGTTTGTCGAGCAGGAGAAGCACATGTGTGCACAAAATACAGATGCAGAAAGAGCCAAATGAATAAATCGGATATCAAATTACTTAACAGAATCCTACACCTCTGCTCCTCTTTGTGCTTGTGTACTGAGGTGTGGCCGTCGCACCACAAACACTTAAACACCAGTCATGTCTGTGTTTAAAAGAAATACTCAACCAAAAATCAACCTTTTGAGTATCAAACACTTAGCCTGGTTCCAGATTGCTGCTCACGTCTCCAATTTGTTTCAGTGATTTAAACAGGGGACGACAGGCGATTAAAAATGGGGACGTAATCTTTCGTCTTTGCACACATCTTTCGACAAAAAAGTGATACGAAAATGGCTTAAAGAAGATGTAAGAGTTGACTTAGAAAACGGTCTTAGATCGACATGGACAAAGTAAACTGATCCAAACAACCGCGACCACAGAGTCTACAGCCATGCGATCTGCTCTGAGGTTGTACTTACCCACCGCAGTGCTTTGAGCTAAATGCTAATGTCAGCATGCTAACATGTCCACAATGACAATGCTAAGATGCTGATGCTGAATTGGTATGTTTAGCATGTTTGCCATCTAGCGTGTTAGCATGCTAACATTCTCAACAACGTAGCAAAACATACTACTCACTAAGTGCATTATTGGCAAAGCAAGGATTGTTTGGAACATACTGAACCCACGGTTCAACATCGGAAAAGTATATTACGCTGCAGGAGTGTTTAAGGAAGTTTCTATTGAAGTTTTGATGCTATTTTTTGCATGACTCTGGGTCTCCATGTGAAAACCATTGTAACTGCTGTGAATCCAAGTAGACAAGCTACAAACCTTTCAAACGTACAGAAGAGACGCTCAAAGATACATTTTCTATGCAGTTTCTGTGTTTTTGCATGAGGGTTCTGCTTGCAAAAAAACATTTTGTGAAGTTAAGACCTTTACAGCTGCAAATCAGTGGTGCGGCTTTAGATCTTTAATCCAAACTACCACAGCAAACACTACTATTTCTGTTGCCAATACAATACCATTGGCTGGAGTCCTCTGTCACTTAAATGCCAATGAACATATTCACCATGTTTGTTTAATTTGTTTTATTTGTTTGGGGGGTTTTTAAACAACCAGACATCTCAGTTCACAAGCACAAAGAGCATCAGAGACATGAAATTATGTCATTCAACATACAATACGGAGATATCTGCATCTAATACAGGCCTGCTAAAGAGGCGGGTGATGGTAGAGAGAGAGAGACAGTCATTGTGAGACAGAAGGAGATTCTGGTTGTTGGTTTATAGAGAAATGGGTCAGGCCAGTCAAGAGGAGGAGGAGGAGGGGAGAGATCAGCTGAGGGAGGGATGAGGAGGAGGAGGGAGTGACGGATAGAGAGGCAGGTCCAGACCTCATAAGCGCCACTGGAAAAACTCACGGTCATTAATCTGATTAATGTACACCAACAGTTTCCCTGCAGCCAGGCTCAGTCTATACGCTTCTACATGTCAGGCACATGGAAGCCTACACGAGTACTAGTCTATAAGCTCCTCTGCTACAGTACGACTGCATTCCAGTAGAGTATGTAGGTACACATCAGGGCCTGGAGGCTTCAAACATCTATAAACAGCAGCGTCTTGAGATACTTTTTTTGCTCCAGCTGCTGTTACTCTGCCAACAGCTGGCCTGAGAAACAGCTGTATGCCAGAGCGCTGCTGTGTCGCTCTCCAAAATGAGAGACTCGCTGTTTAAAAGACAGAAAATGATACACCGCGCTCACAACGATGATTGCTGTTGGCAAAAATAAACCACATTATGGGTCACTTTGAAAGCCACCATCATGCTTTGTTTTAATGAACAACTATCTGTCGCTTAAAATGGCAACTGAGGAGTACAACTCTTTAAAAAAAGGCAGGTTGTAAATGTAGAGTTTTAAAATGAATCACTGCTTGGATGAGCTTGCCCACAAGCTGTTTTATTAGCCTTGTTTCCATGTTACAACCCACTGCAGTGTGTGTGGCTTAGCTGAAGCTGAAGCTTCACTAAAATGCCAACAGGAGGACTTGATCCTCACTGCTTCTCCCGCCCCCGCTGTCGACACAACTGCCAAGTTAACACACACATGCCGAGTGAAGAGTGAAGACTGTAAGAATGTAAGAAGGAAGAAGTCCATCCACATCGTCAGGGCCCGCAGATGCGTAAATGTTGTCACACTGCTGTCAAATACAGCAATACAACCAAACAACAGCGTACTGTACATACACTATATTGAGGAACAATATAAAGTGACACAAAAATGTGACAATATCCATCATGGAGCTGAAAATGGATCACACTGGTAACTAAATCTGATCGGTTACGACGCCCAAATGGTCTCATTTTTGTTTGCATACATTAAAAGCCAGAGAGTGAAATTAAAAGTCATCCGTTAACTTTGTGTTTAAAGATCAATCACACGACATTCAGCTTCAGAGATCCAGCTAATTGGTGTCATTTCACGAAAGGTGATCGTCTTCACTCAGACAACATGAGCCCATCCTAATACACAAAACCACATCCCACAACATGTGATTGCTTTTGCTTCTGATTTCCAAACTGAAACGTCAAATTTTCCTAAACTACACACCAAAACCAGCTTCTGAATAAATAGGAAATAAGTAGGGCTTTAATTTTTAAATCTTTAACACTGAGTTTAGAATCGTTGTACACGTTCAGACGTTTTGATATGTGGCGAGTCGTTCATTAATCCTCTTACTTCATGGTGTGATATATATCTGGTTAGGAAATCACATTTCAAAGTATGTAGATATCATCTGGCTTTGCAAGGAACAAAAAGATACCATCAACTACCTCAACAAATCAAGATACTGAGAGGATTATATGTAGTTGGTAGCAAGTGCAGAAAAGAAACAGCTGTGTGGATGTCGCTGTAAACCAAAATGTTGGGTTCAAAACACAGAAAGCAATTCTGTGAATCACAAATGCAGCATGTTAAATGTTACAGAACTGTTATTAGATGACAGGAGCACAATAAGCACGATTATAAACAGTGAATATGCAACAGAAATAGCACAATAACCAAAACCATGCAGGCACTGTTGAAGAGTAGAGCCCAGAGTGAGAGCAGAACTTACCTTATCTGAGACGAAAACAGAGATGGACAGATGTCCAAACAGAAGACAGCCTGTGTCTCCGTGGGCTTGAGAGACAGAAAGAGGACAATCCCGCAGCAGCAAAGGGAAAACACAGAGAGGTTAGTTAGACAGCGGAGCAGCATGCGGTTAGATCCCCCTGCAGACCGGCAGCGTTCAGACGGGGCTGGACGAGCGGCACGTTATATGGCTCGGTGCTGGCTGGAAGGTGGCACATTCTGGGAGTCGTGGTGAAATGCCACACATGGAGCCTGTAGTGGAGGGCTAATGAAACAGCCAGAGACCAGCGGCCCCGGTAAGAGGAGGTCAGAGCAGTTAGCTCACACCTCTAAAATTACCTGCTCCGGCAATGAGTTGGGAAGGGAGTGTCAGGTCTTAAAAAGACCACAACAGTGATTTCGCATTTACTACAAATCACTTTACATTACTTCTGATCGCATTCAAAGACATATCATGGTGCTTCAGATACATGTAACATACATGGAACATTTCACATTCACTTTTTTCTTTATTATTATTTACTATAATTTCTCCAAAGCTTCTTGTCAATATCCTGTGAAAGCACTTATAATTGTCCCTACAGAATCACATTATTGAAAACATTTTTCATTTTCATGAAACAAAGTAGTGACATTTAATTTGCTTTAACATCTCTAAGTTGTGAATCAAATGTAATTGCGGGTCTTTAGCACTTCAATAATCTTTCACACTCCCCCTCATGTGGTGATCTCAGTCCTGTAACGTCTGACAGCCTCGGGCGCTGTGTCTAACTGACAACAGACCAAGTGACGGCTCTCTGGAAGAGGCGAGGCGAGGACACAAAACAAAACGAAAGCAGATCACAGAGAGGCGGAGTACAGCAGACCAGAGACTGAAAGAAAAGGACAACTCAGCCTTGTTCCCACACACACAGCTGTTCTCCCAGCTCATCTCTATCCACATCAGTGAGGCCATGTTGGGCCTGAACCGCCTCCATGCCACCTCCCCTTAGCTGTGCACCGAGCTCTGCAGCCTACGAGTGCGATGCTTGCTTGGCACAATCTGTTGCACGTCGCAGGCAATACTGCCAAAGATTAACCCAGAACCTGCTTCGCCTGCTGTTCACATTTGACTCCAATATGGCTGCGTGAAGCCTCGCTGTCTAAAAAAATGCAACACAGAAAAGCCAGGATTTATATTCTCTGACAAAAAACAGCTTTGACGAAAAGTTCCTGACAGCAGGTTTCTTAAAAATAGAGCTGGAACGATTAGTCCATTAATAAATTAGTCAATCAATAAATTAAATCGTGGTTTCATTTAATTAGTTTAATTTTTTCAGCAACATTTGACAGCTTCTCTAATGTGAGGATTTATTGCTTTTTCTTGTTATATGTTTTGGACTGTCGGTGAGACAAAACAAGCTCTTTGAAGACGACATCTTAGCTTCTAGGACATTGTATTGGACATGTTTTATAAACCAATTAATCAAGAAAATAATCAGCAGGTTAATCTTTGGTCGCAAAAATGAACTACTAGTTAGACTACATCTTTGCCCTGATTGAAGCAATCCCTTCATACCGTTTCTCAGAATGTAAATATAAAGTAAATTAATTTCATTGTAGTTTCTTTATGCTTTGTTTTTATCTTTAAATAACTTTCATTTCATTTATTCCTCCAGATCTTTTTCATAAAAATCTATTTTGTAAAAGGTTTTTGCACCTTTAAAAGGTCATTTTAGATACTAAGATAATTAATACAAGTGTTGACTAACAGATTATCATAAAGTAGAACATTTTGATGGGGAACAAAACTGAACATGAAGTTTTGTTAAAAAGGCTTCTACTCCAATCAGCTGAGTTTTAAAAACTGTTTGAAAATGTGATTAAAAAAAATTATAAAATACAAAATGCAGCGAGGTACGTAACAGAATAATTATATTGTCCCTAGGTGACCTGCACTCTTCGGTTTTTGACTTCTGGTGTCATTTTCTTTAGTTTTAATTTTTTTAAAAAAGCACAAGCAGGTAAGTGAGCCAACCAGAGGGGAGCTGACAGACTGTGTGGGAGTTAACGTTCAGCATTGGCATATTTCATGTTTCCATGAAATTCCACTTGCCTGACAGGATTTGAAGCCTGAAGCTGAGGCAAAGTTTCTACCTGCCTGCCCCGCCCCTCCATGGATCGTACAGTGGCTGGTGGGATATCACCTCATCTGATGAAACCTTTAGTGGTTGAAAGTTATTCAGCATAGTGTTTATTCAGTATTGTGTCGACTACTTGCTAGAGTACTTATTCTCTTTTGCCATCATTATGTTACCATACTTGTGCAAAACCAAAAAACATGACAAATGCTGGTAAACGAAAAACACATCAGTAGGATTCTTGAGGACACAGTCACTGATATTTCCCATTACTTTTAAGAGGAAAAGTGGCAAATACATTCTTATTCTGTAGCGACACACATTTTTGGTGACTCTGCAGCCATTTAAAAACCACACAGCCCTCTGTCTTTAATTATTGTTTCAGCACACTTACCAAAACAGGAACAGCCATGAGCTTTGACCTGCATTTTTTTTTATATCTTGCACAGATGATTGCATGATTGCTGTTTGTATTTATTTTAGTCCAGAAATTTGATGTGTAAGGGAGCTACACGATAAGCCTCTTGGATCTGTCACCACACAACTGTATTATTCCTTTATTTTGTTTTAATCCCACATAGTTTTCCTCAGACTATTCAAATGTTCCTATTTTCATACAGTCGCCTTGTGTGCTGTATGTTTATTTGCATTGACGTGTGTGTATCAATGCAAATAAACAAAAACAAAACAATCTAGTCGTACGCTATCTCCCCAGCACCCTGCGGCGGACAAATTTAGTGACTTGCTGGTGAAGAAAACATTCAGCAGCTTAAGAGCCAGATATTTTCTCAGGAGTTGGTGGAGACCAAAACAGAGCTAAAAGGAGAGTGAATATTGGACATTCAGCAGACGGACTAAAACATAACTATAATGTGATGACAATATCCCTGTTGGCCAACACATTAGCCATAACAACCTAATAAGCTACCGTTAGCTTACAGTTTAAGCTACTTAACTATTTGGAAAAGGAGAATGACTACCTCTGTAAATTTTGTATAGTTTATGGGAGTATTGATAGTCAATTTTTTGCCATATGTTTATGATAGAAAGTTAATGGCACAGACTGGAGCAGCAACCTAAGCTAGCAGCAGCATCTTTAAAGCTAGTCAACATTAGGTGTTGGTTATGTTACTAGTGTTATCGACACTTGTGCTTTTCCTACTATGGTACAACGAATTGTCTGCTGTAAAAACAAAACAAAAAAAAAGACCTCAAGAATGATAAAGTTGCTCCGTCTGCTGGATTTGGAAATACAGTCTGCTAACATGTTAGCCCTAACAGCTTGATAGGCTAACGGTATCTCGGGGCTCTGCTTCTGTTCGGTTTTAGGTTTTTCTGCCCCCTCCTGGTTAAAAATCACTTAATGCACCTTTAAAATGTGAGCTAAACCTGTTTGGGACAGGAGAATGATCCCTGTTAAGTTTTTTATACTTGATTTAGTCCATTTTTAATGCATTTTCGATAACAGAACAAGGTGTGAAAGCAATTGTTGGCACTCAACACACCCGAGCTAACATTAGCTGTTGTTGGGTTTAACCGTGACTGCATCAACATAAACTTATCACTAAATATTATATACTGCCTTTCGAGCGAGTAACGTTATAATATTATATAATAAAAGAGATGATAAATTAACACAGGTGTTATCAACATGGCGACATCAAATAAGTTGACAGGAATCTGGAAAAGCACTATGAACTTTTAGCTAGGTGTAAGCTAGCTTAGGTGCTGTCAATGTGTCAGTTTTAGATACTCGATGCTAAAGAAACAGTTCAGTTTGTACTGATGTTACGTAAGCAGCAATATATAAATATAAATATATAAAACAGGATTACAAGCCCGCAGACTGTCAACATGTGCTGGCTGCAGACAGGTGAGGTCTCTTACCTGTTTCGCTCCGACCTGGAGGAACAAACCAAAACCAGAATCCTCCTGCAGCCGCTCTCCGCTTAGACTGACAGATAAACACTCAGACGGGTGTCTTCGTTAAACAAAAACACGGCAGTTAGTCCTCTTTTAAGCCTCCACAAACTGCGACATCTTGCAAGTTTACTCCGCGGCCACCCGTCGGTCCCCCTCGGCCATTTATACGATGAGAAGATCCGACCTGAAGCCCTCTGACTCCGGCAGAAACTCACCACCAGACGACCGTCGCTCGCTGCTCTTCTCGGTTAAAAAGTGAAGTTGTATTTCCTGAGTGAAAGTGGAAAATAAAACGTATGTTCGTCTTCTTCGGAGGGGAATGAAAAGCAGTTTCGGCTGTTAGATAATAAGTGTCTTCCCCCCTCCGATGCCTACTGGCGTCTCTGTGTAATCAGATGCTGCTCGCCTCAATATCCATTCATCCTATTACACAGTTTAACCCTTCACTGTCTGCGGCGCGGCTTTATGCTGCCTTACAGGACTGTCGGAAAAACCGCCACCCTCACAGAAGCATTAAAGTCTGATGAGTCAGGTGAATACTAACAATACATTTTAAAAAAAAATACAGTGTGAGATTAAACATTTAAATCAATTATTAAAAAAAAAAACTTATAATCTCCCTTTAATGTACATACAGTATTTTTTTAATTATTCTTAATAGTGGATATTTAAACGCAAATTGTAAAAACAAAAAGCACACAAACATAGAATAGTTCAAATTATCATCGATAGTGGGTATTTTAAAATTGGCTGATAAACTGTAAAATTAAACTTTAAAATGTCCCTTTACCAAAAATAGTACAGTTAACATTATTAGAGATTAATAGTTGATGTAAAAAGAAAATGAATTTTTATTTTGCAGGCCAATTTGTCTTATGCTTGTAAGATGAATCTGCTTGTAAATTGAAAAACCTTCAAACCAAACACAGTATAGTCAAAATTATATATATGTATTTATATATTATTTATTTATATATATATATTCAAAAATAAATGTATCTTACTAGCCAATTAATCTCATGCCTTCACTTTTAATTTCCAAATCCTCATGTTTTCTATGTTGTCACATTTATATCATTCACATTTCACCCTCATGCCACACTTTCTACTTTCCTTTCATTTCCTCATTATATAGTTTGGATTCATCAGACAGCCCAATGGCGACATTTGTCTCGTCTTGAAATTGGCCAGTTATCTGCAGCAAACCACAAAGTCATTAAGAAATTCAATGTGCATCATCAATGGTACACCCGTGTCAAAACTGTTTTATTGATTTTATCATTGTACATAAATGTTTTGTGATCTGTTCTGACGGATTTCTAAAATTTACCACCAGCACACAATCAAGTTTCAGTATTACTTATGATTAAAAAAAAAAAAAAACTATCTCGAATTAATGTCAACCAACAAGCTAAACGTGGGAGTGTGAGTTCTCGAGGTGTACTTGAAGGCACCATTAACCCAGACCTACTGACAGAACTGGGTTAATGTTCACACACACACACACACACACACAAACACAACGTATGATAATTATAAATCTTCATCAAAAATGTATTAATTTCATTCCCGCACTGTTTTTCATTAATTGAAGACTTCCCGAAGCAAATTACATTTTGCATTTATCATTAAAAATCAGTTTGCTTTACAAACAGCGCCACCCTCAGGACGCCAGCGTCATCACAACAACACAGTGGCAACTGGCCGCTGAACCGTAATATGTCTACATATATGAACATTATCTGAAATGTTTTAATTAGTCAGTTGTTTTCATATACAGACGCATGTTTGAACTCTTGTTCCTTCTTTGAATTCTCTAAAATATTACAGTTGGAGCAGTTTGCTCTCTTCAGTCTCTCCTAATAGCTGAGATCATTACAGTTTCACTCAACGACAGCCACATTAGTAATAAGAGGCACCTGGAAGATGGTTGAAATATTACCAGAAGTGACAAAACTTCAGATTTCATTTGAATTCAAGAAAAAGGACTTAGGTGAAGCCGGACTCGTCTCGACACCGTCACCGCTCCTCTGCGAGCAGCGATCTGAAGTTCTTCAGCTCTCTGATGCTGGTGGAAATCCTGCGGGACATTTCATGAAGAGACGGTTATCTCTGGAGGAGTTTACACATAACATGTGTTACACAAAGGAAACAGTTACAGAAATGTTATTTTGGCTCCAATCTTTTCTCACTGCCATTAACTAATGAAAAATTGCAGTTTTCATGTTGTGTCCTAGAGTATTTAGGTAAACTCTGGCTCTCTTTGATTAATGTTAATGTTAGATTAAGGTTTCACTTGCATGCTTAAAACTCAATCCTTCACACATCTAGTGACAGACATACGAGCATCTACAAGTAAAATCATCAAGAACACATTCACCTGAGAAACATCTACGTATTTATATTTAATTTGTATTTAAATACATGTAAGTGCTCCAGACTGGATATAGTCTGCTGCATGAGCAACAAACACAACCCTTTGTGTGTTTTCTCTGTTTGAGAGACAAATAATACGTATGATCACATGATGCAGACAGACTCTCTCACCGTCCAAAGGCATTGAGCAGCGAGACGATCTCCTGCCGGCTGAGCTGGAAACGGGGTCGCTGGATGCTGGACGCGGGCAGAGCTTCAATCTGTCGCTCTGAAAACAAAATCTTTAGTGATGTTCCTAATCCCTGAGTCTGATGTGGAGAGAGAGACAGAGATCAACACAAGGCAGCAAATCACAACGCAGACAATACACATAATGATGTAACTGTGACTATGACTCGCCTGCAGTTTCCCCCACAGTCGACATTTGAAGCAGCCCACACAGTCCATGATCCTGGAGATGTTGAGGAAGGCCAGTCTGATGTCCTCCTGACGTTTAACACAGCAGAAGAAAGCATGCATGTGTTAAAACTGATTTATAACAACAGAAAAAGAGGCTAACCCGGGCTTACTTCGTCCCTTTACTTTACCTTTCTTAATCATTAGTCATCTCTCCGTGTTGCAGTGCAGCTAAACTCAATGTCTTTTATAATTCACTGCAATTTCAGTCAATAATCCAATAAAAGTTTGAACAAAAATCTGTGAACTGAAGCAATCAAGACATTACATTTCTCTCAACTGCTTGATTATTGGTTTTCTAAAAGATAATTTTGGAATCGTTGGCTCCCAAACACTTTATTGATATGACTTCTGCAACTGGAGCCTTTGAAAAGAAAATCTGGTGGATATTTTATGCATTAAAAAGTCAGCATAAGTTGAGGAGGATTTTTAGCTTCAGCACAAACTTAAGAGGAGTTTTGTCTTGTTTAGTGAAAAAAGGCTAAAAGAAAAGTCTTAAACAGTCTTGTCATGTCCTCAAAGGCCTCATTAAATCTGGGAATTATCCTTGTTTGATAAATTCAGTTGTATTCCCTTTGAATAAGAAGTCATCAGTCTGTCTGTGACGATTTTATTTCTTATTTCAAAGGTTCTACAGTTTTAAATGGTTGCCGACCTTCAGTTTGGCTGCTTCCTTTTCATCCCCAGCAAACAGAGACGTCTCATTAAAGTGCAGAGGGAACGATCTGAAGAGTGTGGAGGGAAGTCACAAGAAAGGTTAGACAACAAATGTGAGAGCAGCACAAGAAACTGCACTAATGAGACTGATGTCACGGGATACAATCTAGGAGGTTGCTCCCACAACTAGCACTTTCATGAAATTAACTATTAAGCACACAAGATGTCACAGGAGACTACAGTGAAAATTATTTGCAAAAAAAGAGAAAAATAACAATTAACATTTATTAAACAGAGTTAATCTTATTTTCTTGCAGAAGTGATTTGTCTTTAGTGATATAAGTGAACAAAATTAACAAAAATAATAATAAACATACAAATGAATATATATATATTTCAAAACTGATGGTACAACATTGACAGGTAAATAACATTAAAGAGCAGAATGACTATAGGAGGGAGAACACGGACTAAAATAAACTGAAACTGACAGAAAAGGGACCATATTATATCCAGAGCGACTACCAGCCCTGCTCTGGGGTCAGTTTCAGGCCTCAGACTGACCTGGCCAGCTGCAGGATGTGCAGCAGCAGCTCTTTGTGCTTCTGGTCCTCCTCTGGTCTGCCGGTGTACAGCCGGAAGGACGGCTGCTGGAAGAACGGCAGAGCTTTGGCCAGCGCTCGCAGCTCTATCAGGTACAGGAAGTAGAGGTTGCGGAGCCTCTTGGGCCCCTCGCCGGCCGTCAGCTCCGAATCAAAACGCTGTCTGAACTCCGACACGTTGTGACCCCACTTCCTCTGAAACAAGCTGTCTGAAGGAGAGAAGGGGTTAACAGAGAGAGGGATGGTTAGGAGTCAACAACAACGCAGACTTTGCTTGTACAGGATCAAAACAGGATAGTTACTTGAAGGAAAGTTTGATATTTTTGCTGAGAGTTAGATGAGGGGATTCGTCCCACTCTCATATACTCATGTGCACTGTAGAAGAAGCTCCTGTCAGCAGCTGGCTAATTTAGCTTAGCACAAAGACTGGAAACAGTAGGAAACAGCTAGCCTGGCTCTGTACAAACATAGGAAAAACAGCCAACTCTAAAGTGCCCTAATTACAACGGTTTATCTTGTTTGTTTACTCTGTACAAAAGCTGAAGTGTAAAAACAACAATTCACGGTTTTATGAGGCGTCCTTAGTCAGGACCAGTTGCCAGGCAACCAGCAGAGAGTCCAGGAAATGACTGGTCCCGAAGCAAATAAGCGTATTTCCTAAAATGTCGAACTATTCCTTTAAAGAAGCAACAAACTTTGTTAAAAGAATAGTTGAACATTTTGGGAAATACACTGATTTGCTTACTTTCTGAGATTGAGATGAGAAAATCGAGCGGTGTCCGTCTTCTCATCGAACTCTCAGAAAGAAAGTGAAAAACATTGAACCATTTCAATGTTTTACAAACGTTTTATGATATATAAAAGTCTTATATTCTGTATCAGAAACCTGAAGAAAGTGCATTATCGTACTTGTACTGTTGCCACAGATCTACAAAAGGAAAACAGAGTGAAATTGATAAAGTAGAATAAAGTAGATAAACTAGGCAGAATGTCAATCGACCTCAACTGAGGACATAAATAAAGATAACCTTTATTTATCAGAAACAGGTCTTTTATGTGGTAGTTTTCTGATCTGCTCTCCTGCTTCCGGCAACTATTTTAAAGTAAAAGCCTCCCACTTGATTTTATTGTGAAATTTTCATTAAGAGCAGCAGCAAAGTAGAATCAATCTATCAGTCAGTAGGAAGAGTACTTCTGTAAATACGAAAAACAGAGTAGTAAGTATTGCATGACTGTGTGTTGTTGTACTGTTTGAATTAACTCTGTGAAAACGTGTATTGATGCTGAACTTTTCTTTCTAAAATAAATTCCGTCTCCACGTTCCAGCGAATAAACAACTGAATGAGGCTGAATGAGAATGAGTGCCTCACCATCCACGAGGTACCTGGCGCTCAGGTGTATGTTGATGCTGGAATGGAGGCCAGAGATGAGCCGGTAGAAAGCCCTCTTCTCCACACACTGACCTGAGAGACACAGACAGAGACAGCTGACAAAAAACACCTCAGCAGTCCGTCAGCTGTCAGTCATCTTCAGGTGAACGGTCAGCTTACCCTGCAGCCAGCTGTAGAAGGTCTTTGCTGTAAAAAATAAACACGATGTTGTTGTTGTTGTTGTTGTTGTTGTGAGACACACAGAAAGAGCTGACGGTTCAAATGAAGTGAATCCTGGTGCGATGTATATATATATATACACACTGTATACATGTATATATGTATATATGTATATACCTTCACTTCCTGAGCTGCTGTGAAACGAGTTGGGAATTAATGGTCGCTTGATAGTAAACGGCCTGTGAGGGCAAAGTAAAGGGAGAGCACTTTTAGAGTGATCAACAAACACAAGCACAAACACACACCCAGTGGTGGAAAGTAAGTAATTACAGCTTTTTAAGAGTAAAATTCAAGCACTTTACAAGCACTTTCAAGGTAACCAAACCAGAACTTTCCAGACTCTTGAAGCCTTTCTCATCACATCGAAGGTGTTACTATAAATGCTGAAAATAAAGTTTACAGAACTCCTTTATAACCACAGCAATCGACGTGTGGTGTCACTTTGTTTATTCTACCAGCTGTTCATGTCAACTGATTGTTTTGATCGTGATTATTTCACCGGGAGGCAACAAACAAATACGACGACGGGATCGTTTCATTTCACATATATACGTTTCACACTGTGAGTGTTTACTTGAAGCAGTTCTCCTCATAGATGCTGTTCCAGATCTGCCAGGCCTCTGGTCCTCTGTAGCCCGTGAAGCGCTCCGGGTTCAGCAGCAGGTCGACATGCTGGGAGTCTGGTGACTCCTCGTCTGGGAAACCACAAAGCAAAGTCTGAGCCGAAAAACAGAGAAAACTAAAAGAGGTGGAGGAATACGAGAAGCATGTGGACCAGCAGGTGAGTCGCCTGCTTTATTCAGAATAGAAGATTTACACACCAGCACACACCTTTTATTATATCATATAATATATAATAATATAACGTGTTATAATAATCCACCGAGGTTGAATAGTAACGGATGACTTGTAAAAGTACAAAGGAATTTGTTTCGTTTCATCATCTAAACAAACGTACATTCTTTGGTGTTGTGTGCTGGATGCTTTTCGTCATGTTCCCTAAAAATACTCGTTACATTATGTTCACAAGTATTTTTTACTCTCTCTGACACTTACGTGTCACTTATTCTTAACATTATGCTCCTTAAAATAAGCTGCATTTTATCTTCACATCTCATAAAAAAGTATGTATTCTTTCCATTTACATTTTTTTATGTATTTTATCATCATGTTCCCCAAAAATATTGCATATCATTATTTTTGTTCCCAAATAATTTGATATACTGCTACCTAAAGATGTTCCTTACATTATGTTCTCTAAATATTCTTGCCATTATGTTGTTTAAATTACACTTTTAATTATGTTTTAACAGTGTTCCCTAAAATATTGTACATTTTTAACATCACACTCTCTTCTAAATTATCTATTCTGTCCATTTCAGTCTTGTAGTTTCACCATCATGTTCCCTAAAGTAAAAAATGGAGGATTACATTTAGGAATACGTGCCATGTGTCTGTGTCATTTGTTCTTACCTGCACTTTTATAACTGCGATATGTCAAAGTGTGCTGAAGTGTTAGTCATCAAAATACATTAAAGTTTGTTTGTTTTCGCTCGTTCACTCAGCTGATGGATTGAATTTTACCGTCGTCCACGCAGAAGCGCTCTGCCTCGTCGTCGTGTTTGCTCCAGCTGAGCAGAGCCTCTCTGGTCTCGTCACTGGACATGAAAACAGAGTCTGTCAGCGGGCACTGAGTTCGTCCAGAGGTCAGAGGTCACACAGCTGAGTCAGAAAAGGCTCTGCGACGCTCTACGTGTTGCCGTCTTTCAGTATTAACGTGTGTGTGTTGTCTTTAATGTTTGCACAGTTTGATCGTATGACTCACCTTAAAGAAACATCTACAGCTCCGAGATGCTCCGCCTGCTCGCACTCAGCCTGCTGCTCGTTAGCGTCTGCTGAATACTGAACACACACACACACACACACACACACACACACACACAAACTTAAGGTATGTGTGTGCACGACAGCTATGTTTTGCTGCAGTTGATCCTAAACTGTTAAAAATCAGTATTTACTCTTGTTACCTGAAAGCTGCAGAGTGATGACAGAAAGAGTGTTTTCCTTTTTCTTCGATAGAATATAATTAAACTGATGATGTGATGTATTAATGTGGTGATTATGAGTCCTCACAGTGACTGGATGCACTTATATGTACTTTTTAACATGTCCCTGCATTAGCTAATTATTCAAACACAAATCTTGACATTGTTTCATAATCATAAAAATATCTTAAAGGACCTCAGATCCCTTATCTATAGCAATGAATAGGACATCCAATGTAATACCAAACTTTGCAATGCTGCCTTCAAATTATGCAATTTGTTATTTGTTCAACGTAATTCTATGAAAATATCTCCCATAAACTTTTGTTATCACCTCGTTTTTTATTATTATTATTATTATTTATTATCCCAACATGTCTTATAGTGCACCCAAAACTACATTTGTATTTTTATAATGCCAAAGATTATTACCTCCTCTTTTAAATCCCTAACGTTGGCATAGCAACTCCAAAATGTCCCCCAGCTCATGGTTTCAACATTTGGGGATTTACGGGGGGGGGGGGGGGGGGGGGCTATAAAAACATCGTTCTTCAAACACTTATTGTGATTTTAAAGGATGAAAGAGAGTCGACATCATCAGTTCTTTTGGGGGACCCCCTCAGGTGCCGGTCCTGACCGACTCACCTTGTTGTGGGGGGACGATCGGATCCCCTCCGGCACCTCGTTCTGTGAGCAGACAGAGTTTTAGTCAGCGTGGTGTGAATACAGGTGAGAGGTTTGTTTACAGCAGGTAGATGAGAGCAGGGACTCACAGGAGAGCAGGGCTTCACAGCACAGTCCCTCAGACCACAGTGACTGCTGGCCGTCCAGAAGGGACACGGCTTATTCAGGTTCACCTGCGGGGGGTCGAGTCCCAACACAAGTCCAGTCAACCTGTCTGCGTCTGTCTGTGTGTGTGTGTGTGTGTGTGTGTGTGTGTGTCATCAGTTCACTACTCTACCTTGTAGAACCTGAAGTATTCAGACTCCAGAAGAGTTTGAAGTTTGGGGAAAAGCCGGTCGTTGTTAAAACCATCGATGGTCTCCACATCACAAGTACAGTCGTCCAGGTCTCCTGAGACCTGAGTCAGACAGAAAACACACAAACAGCTGATCGTCTTCTGCACACTGAGTCAGGTCTGTTACACACCTGGTAGCACCTGAGTTTGTGTACGGTAAATTAGTAGTGTACTGAATTATTGGCAACTAAGTACTTTTACTTAATTCATCTGACAGCTGTAGTTACTAGTTACTTTTCTAATTAAGATTTTACATTATAAAACAACAGATGAAGGTTTGTGGAAGCGTGAGGAGAACTTAGAGAACATTAAAGTATCACAACCTTTATTCAGGCCAATAGATTTGGCATTTTACATGTTTATTTTCACCTGAGTCAAACAGAGTTCAACTAAAAGTTTCTCCTGAAGCCTTCACAGTCGGAATCCTCCAATATCACTACACCTGTTACACCTGTTACTCAATAAAGGCATTTATCATTTACTTCACCACATAGCACAAACTGCAGGCAGGACATTGAACATGCTGAATAAAAAGAAGGATGAGGTTTGTTAGTATTATATTGTCGGTGTCTTGTACAGTGAGCGACTCACCTGACAGAAGCACCTGCTGTCTGCAGATCCGGTCACCTGGAGGAGGAGGAGGAGGACGACCACCAGCTTCATACCGACCTCTACAGCTACACCACCCTCTGTATGTCTGTCAGAGGAAAGCTTCACCTCGGTGGTGACAGCAGAGGCTGGGTGGAGGCGCTGGAAGGCGGTGATGTGACGTGAAGTTATTGCTTCCTGATATTTTTTGCTTCCTGTCGTTTCCAGTCCGCTACGTGCGATACGTGACAGATGGATCCGCGGCTTGAATCTCACGCCGACCACTTCAGTGTGCTCACATCTGAACAGATGAGATGACCTGAGATCTGTTTTTAGGCTTTTAAACTGGAAATGTATTTTCTTCCTGTTCGCTCACAAAACAATCCGACAGAAACTTGCAGCGCGTCCAGAATACAGCCGGCAGTCTCCATTTATAGACTGCAATAGAATATAATTATAATAATAGAATATATACAATGAAAGAACACCCACAGATATTTATATAATTTGATATTATATATATGTTATACATTGAAACAAACAAATGTTTTCTTTAATTTTACGGCAGGATGATGTGAGTAATTTCACAAAATGTAAAAAAAAAAAAATTCTACAAACGTGCTGATAACCAGACTCAGTACAGTTTTCTCCTGTTTTATGATATTTAAATGTGCATGTGTTTATGGACAGTTCAGTGTCTCTGTAATGTAATGTAAAAGTCCACCACATAGTGGCGCTAAAGGACACATTTCGTTCCCTTTACACTTAAAGGGACACCCCGCTCATTGTTTAGTTTATTTGTATTAATTGGCTTCATGTTTAAATGCCTGCAGGACCTACTGTAAGCGTGCAGGGCCTTCCTTTCTCCATATATGAACATTTAAATGAGAAGTTGTTATACATATTACACAGTAAAGTGTACAGAACATCCTTGTTATGTCTGCACCTGTATTGGAGACAGTATATAGGTGACTACAACTAAAACTGAAAAATAAAAGTAAAAGTAAATAAATAGCTGAGTTGTCCCTGGTTTGAATCCAGGAGTGTCTTGTTATTAGGAGACTAGAGATGGAGCACTTTAGTGATCCATGAAGCATCCACTGTGGCTTTCTTTGACAGGATCCCACAAGATTTTCATTCATTTATTAGAAGAAGAAGAAGAAGAAGAAGAAGGAGAACTACTTTATTAATCCCCTTGGGAAAAGTTTTCTCTTTCCTCTTTGGCATTCTGCGTTTTTGGGTTTTGTTGGAAGTCTTATCGAACATTACATCCTCTGTTTCCTCTCAGACTCTGAAGTGGTTTGAAGACCTCCACCCCTCCAGCCTCAAAGACAGTGAGCTCCCTCTGCTGGGGGGAATTCACTCTGTGGCTGAATAAATCCAGCACGAGCAAGAACAACCAACAAGAGGGAGATCAGACTGAGACTGACAGAAAGATGACTTTACGAGAAAATGTTGTGTGATATTAAACCTTTTCTTTTTTAAACCACAGCACCATCCTCTACTGCTGTGCTCTCCTTCTCACTCAACGAGGGTGAAAAGATCATTATCTATATGGTTTGTTTTAGATATATGTATCCAGAACTAATTATCAATACTTATCAAAATAAAACGTGCAGTGGCTTATGTGTATGCAGCATTTTAGCTTATGCAGGTGGGTTTTATGAGCTCATTAGAATTCAAAAAGTGCTAAATTGGTTTGTAAAATGTTTACAGTACCTCAATATTACCCTCTGAAAATGTGTGGTGTCAGCAGTATTCAGATAAGTAAAAGTAAACTTCCTACACCATTGAAATACTTAATCACAATACAGTAAAAGTCCAGTATTACCAGCAAATTTGCATAATAACAATTGTCAGAGTGTGTTATTATTATTATATATGATATATTTATTATTACTGATTCATTAACATGTGCACAACATTTTAATGTTGCTGGTGGAAGTGGAGCTCATTTTAGCAGACAGCAGAAAACACGCTTTAAGACATATAAAAATATTCTTCTTTGAATAATAACTTGTGTCTGATGTGTTTTTCCCTCCAAAATCTAAATATACTCAGAATCTATGAACATGAAAATACTCAAGTCAAGTACAAGTACCTTGAATTTGTGCTCAAGTACAGTATTTCAGTATTTAGTTACATACTACCACTGTGGAGTAGAAAGTAGAAGACTTCTTTTATTTACTTTGTTTATTGGACTTTGCAAGAACATACAATTGTAAAATGTAAAAAAGAAAATGTAAAAGTAGACTAAAATGGAAATAACGATGTAAAAGTAAAGTTGGTGTGGACTTTATTAACTGTGGAAACGTTTTGTTGAAGTTTGTGCCGGTCTCCCGCCTCCTCTCTCTCTCTCTCTCTCTCTCTCTCTCTCTCTCTCTCTCTCTCTCTATTTTGGTGCTTCCTCGCGCTGCCAAGCCCCTGACGTAATGCTCCGCTGTTAATGATTAGCATGTGGAAACGAGCAGCGCGAGCCTCCCTGCGTCAAGGCGACCGAAGCGCTGCCGGAAGTTGACTGGTCCTGCCTTCAAAATAATAGCAGTGGCATTCGTCAAACGCTTGTTGAAGGTTGCACACAGCAATAAATACCAGAATTGTGAGATAAAGTGCGTGTATTCATTTTGTGTATTCAACTATCCCTACTTTTTTGGTAGGGAGATGTATATATCCTATTTGACCAGTATTTATATACGTAGAGATATTAAATCTAAACATTTTAACGGTAAACAAATTTAAAGGATTTTATCCATACAGGTATTTTGGGGCCCGGAACTATGCACCTTACTACTTGGATGACACCCATTCCTCTGAGGGACTTTAAATTCTGCTTACTGATATTTTACACACTATTTGTGAAAGTGTTAATTAGTGTTTATGTGTGTATGGTGACTGCTTTGTGTGACTGAATTATCTTGTTGTAATGTTATACATCTATAGTAAGTAATTTGTCCTCAGGGCTCTCTTGTAAAGTCCTAAGCAGTGGTTGATTCAAGCAAAAAAGTGTGGAGTAATATATGGTTACCATATCATTATCATCAGTCGTAGTCATCAATAGTAAATTTAATCAAACTGTATGATAATCATAATTAAATGGAAGGAGTACAATATTCCTGGCTATACAATGATATAGGCAATGAGTTTTTCAAAATGATGATGTTGTAGGAGTTGTTTGAATACACTCCCCCAAAAAAACAATTCTCAAGTAAGTTAGTTAGGAAATTCTTTGAACATTTAAATGAGAAGTTGTTATACATATTACATATTAGTAAAGTGTACAGAAATGCAGGTACAAAATAACGGTTCTCTACAGAACATCATTGTTATGTCTGCACCTGTATTGGGGACAGTATATAGGTGACTACAACTAAAACTGAAAAATAAAAGTAAAACTAAATAAATAGCTGAGTTGTCCCTGGTTTGAATCCAGGAGTGTCTTGTTATTAGGAGAGTAGAGATGGAGCACTTTAGTCATCCATGAAGCATCCACTGTGGCTTTCTTTGACAGGATCCCACAAGATTTTCATTCATTTATTAGAAGAAGAAGAAGAAGAAGAAGAAGAAGAAGAAGAAGAAAAAGAAGACAGTGAGCTCCCTCCGCTGGGGGGAATTCACTCTGTGGCTGAATAAATCCAGCACCAGCAAGAACAACCAACAAGAGGGAGATCAGACTGAAATTCTTTGTGGAAAATTGTTTGGCTTTGCCGCACTGCAGGACCTTATTTTGAAAGCTCTAACCGGAAGTCAGGCGCTGCATTCCGCCCAACTTGACCGCGGCGCTTTAGACCAGAGCAGCCGAGCAGCCCGTCTGCTGGGGAGAGACAGAGGAAAAGTTAGTCAAGATGGCAAATCCCACAGACCCGGAGTGAAGGGGCACCGCTCCCCAGAAAGCTGAGCCTGTCGCCCGTCCTGAGACAAACCCAACGATGCAAACTGCGCCAGGAGGTAAGAACCACCAAGCTCGGTACATCGAACTAACCGGTTGACAATTCAAATATTCAAACTGAAGTTTTACAATCTTTTTTTCTTTCTCCGTTGTTTTGTCCACTCTCCTTTTCGGCTTGAGTATTTATCCAAGAAAGAATACTAACGTAACCTTGATATTTAACAGAACCAGCCTTCATGTTGAAATCACACAATTTTACCAGTTAGCTAGCTAACCCCTTTTTTCATTGTAGTTAATGGCAACGGGTACTGGGAATTCACAGCCGTTGATGTTAGTTAGTCGCCTTGCTAACGGTGTTGGGAATTCTAACTTTGCTAACGTTAACTTACGTTAAAGTCACAGTTGGTACATGGTTCTTTGACGGGAAAGTTCTTGCTAGATAAAAGGGATATATATATATATAGATACGGTTATATTTATTCGGTTTTCTTTGTGCAAACTGCTCACACACACACACACACACACACACACACACACACACATATCCGCCAACGGTCATTCCCTGTGTGCTGATGAAGCAAAGTGACAGTTTTAGACAGCGGCTAACGCTCAGCCCTGAACCCCGGGGTCTGCTCCTAGCTTACTCTACGGCGTTTCTTCGGCTAAAACTCGCCACTACAGCCTAGCCTCGGTTTAAAATACAGCTTTATAAGACTAACCTGTCATTAAATAAACGGAGGGAAGTCGCTGCTAACGTCTCTACAGCACACACCCGTGCCAACGGCCGCCGTCGGTAACCCGGCGTCCTTCCTTTGGAAAATTCCGGGATGCAGCGCCAGTACTACAGACAGCTGTATTTTTAGGAATGGGTGGATACCAAAAACGAAAATTATTTATTTTCGTCTCGGCGGTGAATACCACAAGCCTATGCGCATAGGCGACGGCGAGGAGGCGACCTATAAATGCATGTATGAGTTTTTGAAGGCTGTTTTTTCCCATTGCAGCAGCACAAAGTCTTCAGAGCTGAAGCAACAGGGAGACTGTCGCATTTCTAGAGAGGCTGCCTTTCTCTAGTGCACTGTAAAAGTCATTGCATATGTATGAAAGAGAGGGAGAGACACGTACAAAGAGCCACAGAGAGCATTGTCTGTTTAATATGTTTTTTCCGCCTCCTCTAACTTCTTACATCCTCCTGCAGGCTTAAGAGGGATTCCCTGAAGAAAAAATGCCAGTGAGGCTGAAGCTGATGTGACACAGAGTGTGCTGGAAGAAAGCTGACTCATCAAATATCAATCCCTCTGGGAGCGACTAAGCAGCAGAGAGCAGCTCATATCACCTAATGCCTAGCTAGAAGAGCACCTCATACCCCCCCCTTCCACACACACCACACCAAGGGAGATTATCAGACAGGAGAAGACGGTGCAGAAACCCCTCCAGCAGGAATATATCCAGCACTGGCTACGAGCGAAACACATTTTGGCACCAGAAGGCCTAAGAAAGACTGCTGTCCCAGCCACCGACAAATCTAAGAATGGCATTACAGTGCATCAGCTGAACCTCACCAACTGACTGACCCCCACCCCTGCCTATAGAAACATCAACAATCCGCTGATAAGACCACCGTCATCCTCCGTCAGTTTTACCCAAACCGTCAGTTTAAAGTTTGGGGGTGGTTGGTCTCTTTGAGCCGCTCCCCACACCTCTCAGCCCAGAGCCCGGCACCACCACAGTCAGTCCGCCTTCACCCCGCCTCGCAGACCATGATGTTTCGCGATCAGGTGGGCGTGCTTGCCAGCTGGTTCAAGGGGTGGAATGAGTGCGAGCAGACGGTGGCTCTGCTGTCCCTGCTGAAGAGGGTGAGCCGGACCCAGGCCCGCTTCCTGCAGCTCTGTCTGGAGCACTCCCTTGCCGAGTGCACCGAACTGCAGGTCCTGGAGGGAGAGGCCAACAACCCAGGTAGGGCAGCCAGCTGTTCAGAAACTGTCAACTGCTACATCATTCACTAAGACATGATGATGTCTTTACAGGCATTAATTCATTGATTAATTAGTTTCTCATTTTTCTCCTACAACAACCTCATTCTGGCCTCATGATGAGGGCAATGAACTACAAAATAATATAGTTACACTTCAAATTGACCAATAAACACTTAATTTGTACCTCTAAGATTTATTTTAACATATTTCTGGGAACTGGCAGCAATTGTTACAGAAGAGAATAGAGCTGTTCTCCTCTCTTGTCTTCAAGCAATAAATCTTCTACACTTCAATAGTTGAGGTTTTATGATATTCACTGTTGATGCAGTAGCTAGTGTCACACAACTTCTGCTTCAGACTGCACACTCACTTGTTTTTTGATCATAAAGAGAGACACAGAAGTCAAATTCACAAATCTTACTACTTTTCTTTTTTTTCTCTTTTGTTTTTTTTTAAGCTTTCAAGGGCATGTTTTAGGCACTCTAGTCCCTGACCCTGGAACAAACACACAGGACAACACACACATACAGGCTCCACACAAGCATTATATGTCATTTCCTGTCCAAAACATTCTTGCAGATCCATCAAGAGTAATAAATGGCTGAATCACTGATGTTATGAAACTGTGCAAAGTGTTGCACTGAACCAGAGCCAGTCAGTAAGTGATTGTGGAAGGAGGTCAGGGTTGTGTGAAGTGTTAGCTCAGCTAGCACCGTGGCTGGCTGGAGGCGTCAGTCAGTCAGTCAGTGTGCCAGCCTATAGCACTGTAGCGCTCCCTGTGTTGGTATCATGCCAAGGCACCCAAGGGGGGTTCTGGCTGGGTTTTGTTGCATCAGACTGCAGCGTGGCCATGGAAACAAAAACCCTGGCAACCAACTGGGCTCATGAAAAATAGAAAGAAGCTGCTGCCATGGAGAGCAGGCGTCCGTGTGTACCTATGGCAACATCTGCATGCAGTAACACATCTGACGGCTTACACTGGGGTGACATAATGGCCCTGCCCTGCAGTGACACTCACACACATTACATAGAGTTTCCATCGGGGTTTACAATGGGCAGTGGCTGCAGTTAATGCAGGCTGGTCTTTGTTATTGTTTAATATGAGTCTGGAGACATCAAAGCACACTATATGAAGTTTCCTCAGTCGACCCCTCCCACAGTCAGACCGGTTGATACTGTCAGACATCAAAGCAGATTGATGACATGGGGAGGCGATGGACAGGATGACGTCTTCTTACAACTCAACAACATGTTTTTCTCTCTATTTTATGTTTCAGAATACAGTGCATCGTGTGTGAGTCAAAGAGACACTGTCTTGTCATATTTGTAGTGATACTTGAGTCGCAGTCGTATTTCACTCTTATATTCACTGAGAACCTTAATTTCCCAGCGAGCCTCTGATTTATTGTCGAGGTGGATATAAAACATGAAGGAAATGTGCCTGTGGGTGGAAATGGCTAGCTTTGGTTGTTTGAAGAAAAGTATTATTTCACTTGTAGCTATGACACTTTACAGGTTGGATGGCTGTGGATAAGGACGCATTTGTCATCAAGAGATATACTTTTATAAGCATGAGGTCAATCGGTGTGGATGAGAGGCTGGACTGATCTGAAGTAAGACCTGAAATCCACATTACAGTATATTATCACATTTGCCTTGATTATGATAATAATTTAGTTTTAATTGACCCTGATTAACAAAGACTTCATTCATAAGATCATGGCTTTCTGAAAGTTAAATGTAATGATGAATGCATTAGCAAACATTTATGCAGAAAATTACGTTATTAGGCCTAAATAATGCTAGTGCTTTTTTCTTTTTGCTGTGCACTCTGCACTTTCTGTGACCTAATTTTGTTTAAAATGATGAACCAAATTCCCTTTTATAATTGCAAGTATTTACCTGTTTATATCTGACTTGCTTTACTATAAACCAGCTTAGCTTTCCTTCTGTACCTAGATTACATTTTGGGCCACGCCCTTGAGGTTTCTCCCACCTGTGTCAGCTTGTGGTCGTTTCCCGTCGGCTGATTCAGCTAAGTAAGGTGGAATCATGAGGCCTGTTTCTACGCAGTAGACTTAACGTCAGGACACATGCTGCTGAAAAGAGGGAGAGGAGAAGGTTGTCTGGTTACGTGATCCCTCTGGTATGCTGTGGTAGCTTGTTTGAGTGCTTATGTGCCAGAATAAGGCAGATATATATCGGTGTGCTGTATTGATTAAGGAGTATTTGTAATTATGTCTTACCACAGCTAAAAAAGGAGCATGTAAAGCCTAGAAAATAGCATATTAGTTAGTTATTAGTTGTGTGTGTCTTGATACACTTCTAAGAAGTTCTGTGGAAATCATTATTGTTTGGTTGTCTTTAATAAATGACTTTTTTTTTTAAAAAGCTGCTGCCCTAGAAAATTTTAATCAGTTTGTTTCATTGACTTGTCACAAGAGTATGAATGAAACACTGCTTTTTGATCAATTTTAACAGAATATTGCTAAAATAGCTATTAACTGAGTAATAAGTGCAGTATGAATGAGACCTGCAGGCTGTTAAAGGGTTAACATGCAGCTGGAAGTCTTGGGCTGAGTGGAAAAGCGCAACTATTTGGAAAGCGGTGTACAAATGAATGGAATCCTCAGTGACCTACTTCTCTGAGCGGCTGAGAGGCTGCCTTGTTTTGGGACCCAGCGACTGATGCGACTTTATTTGCAACTTGAGATGCAATCATAGTCAATGGGGTCAGTATCTCACTGAAAGACAGGCAGAGTTGCATCACACAGGATTCATTTATTTCGTGGTTTTTCATGTTATTTTTAGATTGTCATGATTTCCTTGACTCAAGTGAGTATTTTGGTTACTTAGAGTTTTGTGCATTTATGAGCCTCAACATTTCTGTCTGTATGGCCCAGTACAGATGTGTAAATGCAGCATTTACTGAGTTTTCAGTTCAGACCCAACCCTAAGTCAACAAGGGAGATGCTATCCATAATCATCCCTACCAAATCACCTCACAGATTTGACAGTTTGTGATGGAGAAACCACAGAGCGAAAGTTTAAATCCTTGTTTTCTTCTGTGATTTCTGACGGTAGTAATCTGTAGCCGGCAGCATTTGAGTTGTGGTTATTAAGGAATGTAACTTCCTGTTTTTCCTCCCCCCTCAAGGAGAACAAAACTTCTTTTGAGACAATCCCAAGAGGGACAATATCGGATCAAGTTGAGAGGACATGAATAGCGAGCAGAGTACTGTCTGAAGGACGACACACACACGTACACAGGGTGTAGGGTTAGTGTAAGGGGTGGGGTTAGGACAGGACAGTGGGCCTGGTGTTCTGAATGACTAACTTCATTTTGGCGTGGCGTGGTGTACTGCTGACCTGGCCTGCACGGCTGTTTGAGCTGGAAGGAGGCAGGCAGGCAGGGATTTGATATGTACAAGCAGCTGTGTTGAAGAAGTGAAGGTGACAGAGATAGAGCTCTGTGTTTGGGATGAGTGGTAGCAGTCACTGTCACTGTGTTTAATTGAGAATTCATCCATTTCACTGTGCTAATCCTGATATTCCTTCGATTTGGTCTCCGTCTTTGTTGCTTTAATGCTTTTTGCTGTGGTTGTTTTTGTATTCCCCAGAATTTTTTTTTATTTGATTTAAAGAGTGTGCAAAGCAGAACATCTATCACTTACGGTATTCTAGAGAAACATATCTACCAGTCACCAGATATCTAGGAGATTACACAAGTGTGATATGGAAAGTTGAAGCCTCCAGTAAACATACACTGAGAATGGACTTTTCAGTGAAGTAGGAGACATTTTGTGTCTAGTAGTTTGAAATGAGCTATATCTACACATTCATAGGTGTAATTATAATTTTTTTCAAACAAATCAATTGAACTTTTTTGTGGAAAAATGATATCATAAGATTATTATTGCAAGGAAAGTATTTTTATGTCTTTAAACATGTCTGGAGGAGATCTTGAAGTAATTAGATAAAAAAAAGAGCAGCAAAACAGACATCCTGCCATCTACAGTTTTTAGCGGGTAATACTTTATTTATCAGTGGATTATGTATTTTGAATTTTGTCCTATCTTTTTTTTTTTTTTTTCCCTGCGATTAAAATGCCTCAGTAAAAAGCTTTTCATAACAGTTAGCTGTAGAGAATACTGTCTGTATGTACAGTCTGTGAATGACAACAGTGTGTGCTGGAAATGGCGAGAGAGATGAGTTTCTGACAGCAGAACCTGAAGGCTCTGTCTTTTTTTGGTATCATGAAAGGATTTGCCAAAGCATGTAAGGTGGAATAAACACCTTTCTTTACACCTGGAAGCACCAGATCCTCAGAAATGCCAGAATTATACAAATGGTGGGGGCTTTAACCTCAGTGGAGAATTTGAATTTAAAAAGCTGTTTGAGTCTAGGTCAGAATATGACTTACAGCAAAATAATTACTTTTCATAAGAGCTGTCGGCACTGGCTTTGCGTCTGACATTGTAGAGAGAGAGAAAGCATACTTCTGCATTTGTCTGTGTGTAAGATGACTGACATGGAGGGAAAGTCTGCGTTGTATAATGGCTAGTATTACTCAGTGAATTCCTGTTGCGCTCTCTGCCTAAACTAGGTCTGATGAAAACCTGGGCTGGAAATCAGCATTCCCGGCTGAGGCGGTAAATGGTTCCGGTGTTGGGGATACTGTCTAGGAATGTGGGCACGTCGGAGCACACTTGAGTCAGGCGCTCAGCGAGAGTTGGACGGGGGCTTTTCCAGCGTGGGGGGAAAAAGACACAGTGGAAAAGGAAAACTGATTCCACCTTCAGTGGAGCTAAGGTCTCCTGAGTACACCGCGGTATGGAAGAGGGGAGGGTGAGAGGAGGAGGAGGGAGGGTGGGGTGAAGAAGGGAAAAGATGAAGGCTCAGAGAATACTGGTGCCATTTACAGCTGAAACATTCACCACTTTATCTGCGCAGTCTTAAGTTTCCCCACGTTTTTTGTTTATTTGTTTTGAGTATCTACTTGTTTTTGAAAGTCCAGATTTTATGGTGTCAAACCTAGCACAAGACTTCTTCCAGTCAGGGGTCAGGTGATTGGCAGAAAGCATAACATGACAGCACCTTTGACCAAACCAAATGAAGGGTTCATGATTAAAAAAACAAAAACAAAACACTGGTATGAATTTTTAGCTTTAGTCCGATGTGGTTAACCTGCTCTGCCAAAGGAGTATCTGTAAATATTGGCCTCCATATAGATAAAAGTTTAAAGTGGAAGTGATCTCATTTTTCACACACTCATACAAGCTCCATTTGTCAACATCCTTTGTGCCTTTTTAAACCTCTCATTGGCCGTTCTGTCAAAGAGAGGGAGAGAGAGACAGAGAGAAAACTCTTGTCTCTGTCCAAACTCTGTCTTGTCCAAACTATTTCATCGCACCCACGCATGAGCAAACAGTTTATTTCTGGAAGTTGACGGCGTGTTCTGTGAACTCGTACTGAACCTCAGGAATGGGGACAGACAGCCTGCCAAAACGACCAGAGGGGAAAACAAAATAAAGCTCGTCTTTTCCCCTCCCCTCTACAGCAAAGGCCTTTTCTTTTCAGGTCTTGCTTCCAGGTGTGTGTGTGTGTGTGTGTGTGTGTGTGTGTGTGTGTGTGTGTGTGTGTGTGTGTGTGTGTGTGTGTGTGTGTGTGTGTCTCTTTCTGTGTGCGAAAATGAGGATGGACAGAAACTGGGGCTTAGGACTAGCTGCCAAAAGGACTCACACTGGTGGAAGCTACTCGAAGCCTCAGACATGTCAGGCTCTTGATATTATCTCTCAGAGGCGGACGAGGTGTCACTGATAGTAGGGATTATGCAATCAAGCGCTTCATAAATCCTCGAGGTTTAGTTTCTCACTGAACCCTTCTGTGCTTCTTTATAACTTTGATCCCAGTATTGCTTTCCCCCACAAGTTGGATTACTGCGCCATTTGTGCATCTGTGTATGTTTACAGCCATCCTCACACTAAAAGACACACTATCATCAGTTATGAGTAGCCAGTCTGCTAGCGTTAAGACAGTGTGTCAAACAGAATACACATTAAATACATATTAGTCTGGTGAATTATAGGGTTTTAATGGTACATAAAATGAATGGTTTGACGCATACTGTGGCTTTTGGGTCTGAAGGGGGTTTTGTATGTTTTTGGTACAGCAGGGGAAAAAAGACAAGAATTTCTTATTTATTTTGAATGCTGACAAACACTAAACATTTGCTCATGGGCTACAGATCGTGCCAAGTAACTCAAACATTTTCAAATGGTCACTAAGTATTTAAATAGAAAACAAAACTAATGTCTCAGTATTGCTGACCTAATTTCTAAAGTATGCACACATGAAGGACCATTATGGCGGGGCTCAATCACTCCGAGTATGGAGGCATATCTGCAGCAATAAACACTCTTACAGTGCTGGTTGTTGGTTTGGCCCAGTCTGAATCTTCAATGACAGGCTGGTTGAACATTGTGGGGGGAAGGACTGGACTGGTCCGTTTGTCTGTTTTAGTCTATCAGTGGTAGTAGACACATTCTGTGATGCCATGGCAGATGAATTGCATGTTTGATATTGCTGCCTCCATTGACATAATGTTACCTGACTTGTTGAGGGAACCTTGTTCACACAAAGTTTGAGATCCATTACTCTTCATCCAACACTGTCCAGTGTTGCTCCATTTTATAGGGAAATTGTAACGCTCCCAAACAGAGCATCTAAATAATACGGGAAGGTCTTTCAACTCTGAAAATATCAGCTCTGTCCCTAATCCCCCACAGGCTGGGTCACAACCAACACACCTTCAAAGCTTTCCAGGAGGAACTCACACATTTTACTTCTACATTCTGCATGTTCCAGGATGTACACTGTAATGACACTGGGTTAGACTAATAAGAGTGGACCAAAAGAAGTTGCATATCAGCCTAATGCCTTATATATGTACAGTTACACCCTTACTGAATCATGCTAGTTAGAAGACAAGTGCATATGACTGAAAAATTAAGTTGACATAAACGTCTTTATTAGCATCCTCCATTAGTAACAAGATAAAACGTGTGTGTGTGAACGAGAGAGAGAGCGAGAGCGTGTAATAGAGACGAGAGAGGGTGAGAACAGGTGAGGGATACCAGTCTGTCTCATAGATGACCAGTCAGTCTCATCCTGACTAGACCAGACATACAGGCGTATAATGTTTCCCCATATAGCCCCCCCCGCCCTGCCCCATCCCCACCCCCCTCTCAGGCAGCTGGCTGTGCTATACAGCACAGGCTGTTTAAGCTCGGGAGCTATCCAGTCCCAACTGCACAGACAAGCAGATCTGTACAGACAAGGCAGCAGTAATTTATCTAATAATCACAAGATCAATGATCAAAGGGTCTAACACCTGCAGCTGACATGTTAGAAAAAAACGGCTGATCTTAAATCTCAATAATAAACATGTAGTTAAATTAATACACATACAACATTTTTATCTTTGTAAAGGTAAAATTTATGGCTGAGCTGTGATTGCAATAGATTTTACAGGTGTACCTAATAAAGTGGCCACTAAGTGTATCAAAGATGAGAGTAACAATGAATATAAGAATATTAACTACTACATTAAGATACAGATACATCTGTGATGAGCCAATATCAGCAGGTGATATCGCCCTCCTGACCCTATTAGTAACCATATCTAAGTCTTTGAACCCAAGAGCTCCTCTTATTCATAAAACTAGTGTTGAAAAAGGTTGCTGTTACAAAAATTAGGCAGGGACGTTTTTAGTTTGCCAGGCCACGACAGCTGAGCCAAAACCTTAATGTGGGACTCTGCTACTCTCAGCTGTGTCTCTGACTGTCCTCTCTGTCCTCGCATGAATGGACGGTGACAGTGGAGACACAGCAAGGCGCCGCTGTCCACACTCCTTTACTTCTGATTGGTTTGACACACTGTTGGCCACGACAGACAGAGTGACATCAGCAGGATCGGCCGGTGAGAGAGCCCCATGGCTACGGTTGCCGTGATGGCCATACAACAGGAGTCTCTGAATCCCTGTTGGGTGGAAATGACCTCATCCAGACCAGACTCCTCCAGGAAGCTGTGTTCACCGTCTGCTTCCAGACTCACCAAGGTGCTTACATCCAGGCCAGGTGTCTGTGTAAAAAATAGAAACCAACCATACGTTTTAAGACTTAGTAAGGATAAGTACTATGTGGATCTTTGGTTTTAATGGGCATCAGATCAGTTTATTACTAAGCATAAACATGACTTCCTTAATTATTTAATTTTAAAAATATTTTAAAGAACACTATCTAAAATGGTCTAAAAGAATAGTCGCCTGTATCAGTATAACAGATAGCAGATGATTTTAATAACCTTGCCTTTTAATTAATTAATCCAGTAATAAAAGTAATCTTATTATTGTTAAACCAAGCCAAGCCTGTTCCTTGCAGACATTTTTACTTTTTGCTGACAACTGCTTTATTGGCTTTCATGTGGTTGTTGCTGAGTATGTGCCCACAGTCAGTTACGAGGACACTCACTGGAAATTTCTGGCATTTACCTTGAACGTTAAATGCCCTATATGGAATTTAAAATTAATACCCCACCCTCCAGGTTCTGGTAGAACAGTGTCCATGGCAGGTTGGACACCAGCCACAATGACTTTTTTTGAATGTCTTGGTAAAAACAGAAATAGTCTTTGCTTGTTCTCAAACTTTTTCTTTGCTGATTGTGAGTCAGTCAGCATTGTTCTCTATCAAACCAGCTTTTCATCCCAGTTGCGCTGACTGGCACAAAGCACCTAAACTCACATTTCTGTTCCGTCCAGATGGTGAAATAACACAAGTTGAAATTCTATGTTATTGGTTATAGGTCACAAACTTGATCATAAAATCAATTTCACCTTTTTTTACCGTTTTCCCACAGTAGCTAAATCAGTAGATTGAATAACACTGAAATCCAGTAGGTTTATATTATCAGAAATAAATATTTGGTCACTGGTTCCTGCTTACCTACATTTTATGGAGTTTCATGATGTTTGCCCGCAGTTCCCTTTGCTTTTCCTACGGTGTTAAACCTACCTTGAATGTGATTTCGACATTTCAGACAGTGACGTAATGGTGTACAATCATCCGGCTGCCATCTTTAACCACTGAGCGACTCTAGTGAACGTAGAGATGAGCTCTTGTCGCCTCAGGCTGTTGTGCTGTTGTGTTTTTCTGAATGGGTCTCTGTGTATGTTTGTGCTGTGTCTACTCACATGGTGTTACAGCCGAATGCGGAAGCTATATCCCTCAGGCTGAGGATGCTGGGTAAACCCATCTGTCTCACACTCACAGACTCACACTTCACATTCCACATGACATGAATGTACGTCACAAGCTGCAGCGATGGCCTCTACACACAAACACATACACTGCAGGAGTGGCCAGTGCAGCCTGAACGACTGACTGGGCTGTGGAAAGTAGACATACTGACGTGGTCAAACCAGTTAGTTAAGTGCTAAATGTGTTGTTACCACACGCTGTAGTTCTGCTCACAAGAATCAAATCTGTCCACGAGTTGAAATGTTTATAATTCATACACAGCAGATTTGTAAGGCCAGAACAAAAACACTTATTCTGATATCTGAGATACATTTTGCAGCAAAATTCTGCATGCGTAGACTAAAATGTTGATGCCCCAAATGTTTGGTTCTGTCCTCTATTCAGGTCACATTGGAAAAGCGGTTGAAACAGCATTTAGACCATCATTGGACAGAAAACCAAAAGCTTGTCTAATGCAATACATCTGTAGGGTTTACAGGTATGAATAAATGAATGAAATAATTGTTGTGATTTGGAGAAAGTGGACAATGTTGATATCAGATAGCAGATATTTAGTGCAAGTTTGATTTCTAACCTCTAATACTTGATAGTTTTGTGTGTGTGCTTAACCATTGAACTCAAGCAATTAGCAGTAAAAGAGGCCTGTTCAAGTAGACTGAAACTTTCACCTTCTTTCAAAGTCCTCCTCTCTTTGACTGGTTTGTTGTTGTTTCTGTTGTTGTTTGGCAGACCGCAGCACTAAAGCAGTTTACAAAGACACATCCCTATTAAGCTCACAAATGTACCGGAAACAATTGCCCAAACCACACCACCAATAAACTGCTGCATTTGTGCACACACACTTTTCTCTGTGTGTGTGTGTGTGTGTGTGTGTGTGTGTGTGTGTGTGTGTGTGTGTGTGTGTGTGTGTGTGTGTGTGTGTGTGTGTTCTCCTTCTTCCCAGCAGGTACGGAAATAAACCTTTATTCCACAAAGGAAAATAATTATCATTCTTGTTCAAGGAAGGAAGGGGGGCTGTGAGCAGAGCGAGGGACAGACAGAGAAATGGAGAGGCAGAGAGAGAGAGCGGCTGATGGGCCCCTGACTGCCATTTCCTTAAATAGAGTTGTGGGCTTCTCTGGTCCAGCCCTGGCAGAGCGGAGGCTCACATTCCCAGCATAGCTGCAACTGCCACATTCAGAGCCTCCCCAACACTGAAGTGCTACGTATGCGTCTACAGGTAGACTGCAAATCATTTTGCCCTGCTTTCAGCCCCCACCCTGCTTCCTCCAGACCTCCAGCCACCAGTTACTACTGCAGCAGGGGAGAAGAAGGGATGTTGATGAAAGACTCGAGAGGAAGTGGGAAGGGAGGGGGGTTGGAGCAAAGGATAGCAAAGAATTGTTCTCCATTCATACAACAGCCGTGTTCTTCTACTAGGAAACCTCCCCCACTGCTGGGAAAAAGATGAGACAATACAAAACCGTCTTGGCTCTGCACTCCCCCAAAACACACAAGTTAAGGATATGTCTATTATCCTGTAACAAGTGGTCCTGCAGGACAGAAAGACATTTATATTTATATGTTGAAGTTAAGTTAGTTATGAAATTGTACAAACAAATGGTTCCTGTTTATCTTTTTAGGGCAGTGAGGAATTCTACCTTCGAACAAGTATGGCCTTCTCCCTCCTCCCTCTGTTAGACAGGAAATATTGTTTGATATGTATAGTTTTGACAAGTTTTTACTTAATCTTTATCATTTACTGAAACCTGCGTTGGTGCCACATGACAGCTGTCTATTGGGTGATGTCCAGGTGAAGTGCTGAGGTGTGCAGGGTTTGCATGGGCCTTGAAAGTAAATAGCGTAAAGGCTTAAACAATTGTTAAAATCAGTCAAAGGAATATAACATGATTTTCTTAAAGTATAAATTAATGAAATATGGTGCCCAAATTCATCAATATGTGTCACGTCTCCACTAAAGGATGAACACTTTGTATGCAGAGGACAAACCCTGTAATGGAGGATTGTGTTGATGCAGCAGCACATTTTGAAGTAATGACACCACCTGGATTTCTTGACTTGGCAGACCTGGTTTGAATGAGGGTCAGGGTGGATGGAATGATGTCAGACATTGTGAATGAAGCCAGTAAAGCTACAGGCTGGCGTGTACAGTAGCCGTGATGATGCTTTTCATTTTCCTGTGGAAGGGAGACACGCACACACACTGGCATGTTCAAGTCATCGTCAGGCAGGTGCTTCCCACTTTAGAAGTACAAGCATGTTCACTCACACACACACACACACACACACACACACAGACACACAGACACTCATCTTGACCACTGTTTAAAACATTACATAGTATAAATAAATAATCACCCAAGTGGAAAAGACCTACTTTACACCTACTGTACAGCAGCACTGCTGCCTACACACACAATCACAGACAATGTGAAGACCAGATGAGAGCTGTACTTTATATAATGGTCTATAAATGAACCAGGTGTCCTGGCTGTGATGATGCAAGACTGCTATGAAAAGGTGTTCCTCTTCCTCTTCTATTGTGGGTCACAGGAATCTCTCTCTCTTTGTTTGTTGAAGCGCCCTGGAGTCCCTGATTGATCTTTCACTGATTTCATTCAGCAAAAGTTACTCCTGTGATCTGAACACAGGAGGGAGCATTCACCTCTTTACTACAGTATTTCCTGTGGAAATGAGGTAGTGGTCTAGTTTCCACTTTTAACCTGTTGAAAGTTTTCCTTTTTTCTTTTAATTAAAGCTCTTAGTTTCCATTATGAGAGGAGTGATGTGGCAGGAAAGCTTGGACTGACCGGTTGGGTTTGAATGATGACCAGTAAAAACAGTAAGCTTGCCCCTTAAAAGTCAGAGATTTGAATCATCAGTTGAGGCACCCCCAATTCAAAGCATCAGTCGAATCGGAGTTTTTTAGCAGGCTATAAACCTTGGATGTTGAGAGGCCGACTATAGCGTCCTGAAACGGAATACAGATATTTTTGTCTTGTAGAGGTTTAAGAAATCAGCTTGCAGCAGTAAACCTGTAACCAGGTTACTGTCGGTATGTGCAGTCAACACCAAACGGGTGTATGTCAGTCATGTTTGTTTAAAAGTGTCCAGATATCCAGAGCAGCATGTGTGCAAGAGAGAGTCAGCCAGTGAGAGCAGCGTAAATCACCTGCTGACTGGTTTCCTGACAGCTTGACTGCCTGTTTCCTCTCACTCAGCTTCACCTGTCTGTCATGATGTCTGACACACCGATTATTTAGATAGACAGGGATAGATTCTCCCTCTCTGCGCTCCCCTTCTTCAGTTACACCTCTCTCTGAGTGGACTCCCACAGTTTACCTTCAAAGCTGAGACTTGTCCTGATATTCACCTTGGAAACTGAAGCTGACCTTAAAAGAAGTTGTGCACCAAATTAGTAGTTTTACAGATTACAGCACCAGTCAAAGGCATGGCACCTAAACATGGTCTATCGGCTGCGGTTATATCTGTATTCACCAGCCTGTCTCTGGTATCATAGCCATTAAAAATGTGCCAAATCACTTACTGGTTTGAGCAGCTGGGAGGCTGTTCCCACTTCTCCAATGTTTTTTCCTACTTGTATTTATGGTCTGTCTGATACGTCGTGGCATAATGTCTCTTCCCTTTGTATTGTTGAAAGACATTCTGGGAAATGGCTAAACTTTACTTAGGGATTTTTTAAAAACTAGACTAGACAGGAGTAAACAGCACTGCTCCTCCTCTTCCCTCCTCAGTCAGTTCTGTGTCAGTAGGTCAGGCTGAGGCCAAGGTCAGGCAGATCCCACAACACTGGCTCCCTCTCTCCCTCAAACAGTCTTTCTCTTCTCCCTTTCTGTTTCTGTTTCGTCTTCTTTCTCTTTTTCTCTCTTGGCTCTTCGGTCTATTTTCTTGTTTATTGCACGTCTGATTGTCCCGTCTTGTTTATTTTGCAATCTCTTTCTTTTCTCCCCCTCCACTTGAAACCTGTTGACACCAGTGAACTTTCCAGTCTGTCTCTCTGTATCTTGTATCCACCCCCTTCCTTTCCCTCCCCCTCTCAACACACACCCACATATATGTGTGTTTGTATGTACAGGGCCCCAAAGCTTGTGTTAGGGCCTGTGGGAGCTTGCCTGCACTTCTTGTCAGGACATGGACTCTCTTTCTCCCTCCCTCTCCCTCTCTCTCTGGGTGGGGCGATGCAGCATATAGCATTAGATCATATATTTTGTGTACCACACCTCTTTCACTGTATATACAGTGTCCTACCACCTCCTCACTTTCTCTTTTCTTGTACTTGAACTCTTTTTGTTCTTTCTCGCTTGTTTTCTGTTTCTTGTTTTTTTTCTTTGCTTTCTTTCTTCTTTGCGTGTCTTTTTTGTCTCCTTTTTATTTTGCTTTTACTTACTTACTCTTTCTTTCTCAATCTTTCATTCTGGCCTTTTCTTGATATTCTTTACTATTTTGCTTTCTTTGGTTTTGTATCGTAGCTTATTTCTCTTTTAATTTCGTTTTCTGATTTCTTTCACTTTATTTGTTTAGTCTTTTTTTTAAGTCTGTTTTTGTGATTATACCCTTTGCTTTAATTTTTCTTACTCTGTCTCTAACACTTCCTTTCCCTGCTGTAGGACTAACTTTAATCCCCCTAGTCGGTATGAAGTGAAGATAATCCTTGAAATGTGCAGTATGTCCCTGTCAACTAGTAGGAAGTGATTAAAGCTTATCAAATAATGAGTGCAACTTCCTTCTTTGTTTCAGTGTTAGCTCCTCAGTGTAGAGCAGTTGTCCCACCTTGAGCTAGGCCACTGATGCCTGAGAATGAAGTGTTCAGGTGAGACTTGGTGTTGAGTCAAGACCAAGGAGGTTCAAACTGAGAGCTACAGGGCTGGCATTATCCCAGCACCTGCTATAAAGGGTTCACCATGTTTTTTAGAGATTACATCCTGTAAATAAAGAGCAAGGCTTTCTTCCTCTTAAATGAAGTACTAGTTGCAGTAAAAGTAGTTTTTTGGTGCATAAATAAATACGGTAGAGTAGCACTAGAAGTTTGCCAACAAAGATGAGACAAAAGACCACGTCGTACATAATATCATTCAAAATTATTCTTGGCAGTTACTTGGTATCCAGGCACTGGATGCTGCTGTTTAACAGATCCATGTTCTGTTCTGTTCTGTTTTGTTGTTTTTGTGTTATACTGGTTCATTTGTGGTTTAATTGAAGTGTAATGTATTTAAGCTGCTGGTTCAGTCTCTCTTCCAATTTAAATTTAGAGAGCCTAAAAATACGCTTGTGGTAAAGAAAATTACTAATAGTTCAAGTTTCACAGGTGTAATGTAGACATCATTCATGTGACAGATTGCCTGACCAGCAAAACGACTGGACATTGTGATTTTGTGGCTCATCACGTGGTGTGAAAAAGACCCGTTTTACTTTGTGTTGAGTAGAGCTGCAGTATAGAGTAGGGATAGGACTGGGGCTTGGTCTGTGTGTGTGTGTGTGTGTGTGTGTGTGTCTGTGTGTGTGTGTGTGTGTGTGTGAGAGCGGCTGTGGATCCGTTAGGAATCACTGCATTCTTCAGCAGCAGGCTCTGTGGTATGCCAGCACATTCCCCACTGCTGAGCTGGAGAATCCACTCGGAAAGCAGGAGCGGGAACTTTTCCTTTCTACCCCCTCCCATCCCTCACTCCACCCATCTACTACTCTGTTCTTCTCACCACCCGGACCCTTTTCCTCCTTTTAAATTGTCTAAACTATGTTTTCCAAAATCCTTCCCCATTCAGTCTTGGCCTTTGTCTAAACCATGACGTCTTGTTTTATGTACTGTATGTGAGTCTCTGCTATGTAACTGTGTCGTAATGTTAAAAAGTCCAGGACCTTTCATACAGACATTTAATTCACCTCCTCCAGTCCTTTCTCCCTGTCAGTATGTCTCTCTCTCTCTTGGTGTTTTTTCAGCTAGCTTGTATTAGCCTCCTTGTCAGGTCCTTTCTTGAATTAAGCCCCTTGCTCTGTGTGTTTGGTCTGCTAGATTGCCGTCCTCAGGTTGGTAAAGGGAACATGCTGTGTCGGACGGGTGTTGAATCAACAACAGCCATTGCGAGTTGCCGGTAGTGGGACAAAGTGAGCCAGTCTCATGTTTGTTTTGCTAACAGGAGAAGCACAGGACAGAGGTTTAGAGGACACACACATACGCATACCTGTAAGGATTGTCCATCGACTACATTCCTGCCTGGTTACACCTCAGCTATAACTTTATCTTAACCCTAACCAAAATCTAATCCTAATTTTAAACTTTAAACTTTGTATTAGCAATCTTCCAATGCACTCTCTCTCTCTCTCTCTCTCTCTCTCTCTCTCTCTCTCTCTCTCTCTCTCTCTCTCACACAAACACACTTACATGAGGCTGGTGTGTTATTGTCAGTGTGATTGGGAGTTAATGTGTCCCTTTGCTGAACACTAATATGGTCTTATCTGTTGTGCTAGCTGCCTTGTTGTGGCTTTGTGTGCTGCTGACCCATCTATATTTAGAACGAGAGGAATCATGTGTCTAACGGTCTCCACAAGTGTGAGTTAGTGTGTGTGTGTGTCTCCATTGGGGTGTGTTTGTGTTTGCACATAACCAATGTGTAACAAATGAGCTAAAACAATCGCATTGTTTCCACCACTCACTTGTCACTTGTGTCTTGTGATCACCGAGTCGGATGTGAAGAGGACACACTGTATCCAGCTCAGGGTCAAAGTTAAACCCAATGAACACCTACTGCTTTGAGGCTCCTGGGTCCATATTTGCAGGGGACTTTGAGATGTAATGTGATTTATATTAATTACATAGATTTCCATTAGTTTTTGTTGCTGCTCCTGGCTTTTTTTTTTTTTTTTTTTTTCTAGCATTTTTTAAGTGTTGGAATTGGAGTTGGAAACCTGGGAGAGGAGGAAGATGAGCATCAAACGTCTCAGACTACTGAGACACTGTTACAGCCCTGTTTGACAGTGATTTGAATCCTGTGCTAATCCACCACGGTCACAAGTAAAATGGAGTAAATGTGCAGTTCAAAGAGGCTACTGTGCTACAGTGAACACAGACGTCTTGTGATATAAAACAGTAATCTTGGGTTAAAAGAAACTTTGGAATATGTCAGTGATTTTTGGTGGATAATTAATTTTTCCTCTACTTCCACTTTTTTGTCATTAGAAATGGAGCCAAGTAGAAACATGAAGAACATTTTACTCTAAATTAAATAATGTAAATTAATGTAATGTATAATGTAAGTAAAATAATGAAATAAGCAGTCAGGCTTGACTGATAAATAGACTGATAAACTGATAACCAGGAATTATTAAAATAAAAAACAAAACAGAAGAAAGCTATTTTATTTGAAATAATAATTGCTACAATTATTAAGCGATTTATTCCAATGCATTTCTATTTTTTTTCCAATCATCTACTTATTAATTTCATTTGTTTGAAATCTTTATTTGATATTTATTTCAGTTTATCCATCCATTCATTGCATATTAATGTATTTCATTGCTTTTAAATTTTGTTCTTATACCCTACATAATAATAGTTCAATTTAAATAAAGTGAATACCGCTCTGCTTTTCCACATAGGTGGCTGATTTATTGACCCGGTTACATTACTCTGGGGTTCTCCAGGGATGTGGCCATGTTCAGTAACATGTTCATGTTACTCTGTAATATCCTATTTTGTGAAGAAAAAGACTTTAATTTTCTTCTCTCAAGTACCCACTTTCCCTTGAACTGACTTGTCTTCTTCTGCTTCAGTTTTACATCAGTGCTGAGAGTGAGAGTGAACTTGTTCCATTCAGCTGTGTGTTGTACACGTAGGTGGACAGTGTTATATTGATAGATATTGCTGAGCAAGAGGTTTTACATTTTAGGAAAAAATGAGTCACACCGCTTACTCAAAACTCAAACAGTGCCTTGTCTTGTATGCTGGTTCCAGATCTGTGAATGTTTCTCATCAGTTCAAAAAGGTCTGGTGTTGTGCTTATTTACATCCCATATCATTTCCCCTGCTGGAGAAACACAGAGCCAATCAGAGCTTTGTAGGCGGGATTAAGAATGGGGACGTCATCTTTGTGTGCCAGAGCCAGGAAAATGACGACACAATAATTACTGCAAAAATTACAAAAATACAGACCGCTTAGAGAAATGACAACTCTTTAATAGGCATGTATGTTTGTCCCAGCAGCCACTATTGCGTTGTGCAGTGTACACTGTACACTGAAAATTACGTCACTTGCTACTGATTAGAATAAAAGAAAATAACCCAATTCCAAACAGAAAATGGCTAACATGAACAATAATGTGAATAATGTGAAAAAGAAACAGCAATTCCATCTGATTAACAGGTTGTAGGTCTTGTTGCTTTCTTATATGCTAGCTGTTTTTGTGACTGTGGATATCAATATCTTTGTTTCTTGATGCTAAACGGCAGCTCTAGAAAGATGCTCTTTGATTCTGAGGGACCATCAGGGGAGGCCACCAAATCTGCATAATGAACGCAAATAAGATAATAGAGCCACAAACGTCATAACCTTCATCGAGAGCACTGACAGTATTATTTTCATTATCGATTAATCTGTCAGTCATGTTCTTGATTAATCGATTAGTTGTTTGGTCTTTGTCATCTGCAGCAGCATAAAATGTCACATGAAGGTCGACTTTATTAATAACCATTCAAAGCTTCACCATTTCACTACAACTGCTTTTCTTTGAATGACTGTAGGTGTAACTTTGACAAGTGGCTGCAGATTACTGCATAGATGATGACAGCCTCTCACCTTGTCCACTGTTAGTTAGAATATATATTCTTGTAGTGTAAACATACAGTAACCCACTGACATCCCTTTCTGTTTCTCTGCTTTCTGTTTCTGTCGTACTTTCCTCAACGCCGCCAAAGTGACCAGGTTGTGGAGGAAAGGTGGGCAGTTTGATGTGAGGCTGACAGAGGGGGAATTGTACTCAGAGAGGCAGGGCTGTGTTGAAAGCAGTCCCCTTGTCTTTGTGCCAGAGATGGTGTCAGAGGGCAGTGCCAGGGCAGGATGGCACAGAGTTCACCAGCAGACATCGAAGTGCTGTATCAGCCCCCAAAACAAATGACTCTCTCTGTCTGAGGTTTTAGTGTTTGTGTATGTCTGACTTTCTTTTTCAGTGTTTCTCCTCAATGATGCTGATGTGATTCATCAGTTCCCAGCATGCCCCTGTCTCTCTGTCTGCCATGAAAGAACAAACTTTAACACCCTTTGTGTCATTGCATACCTCTCACTTTCATTGTTTAGTCTGTTGGACTGCTTTTATCGACCATGTAGCATTGTATGGGACACTCACATGCTTAATTTTGACTTTACACTGAAATATTTTTACACATTGTTGAAAATATGGCAGGTACTTATATTTATGGAGCTGACAATTGTCTGACTGAAGTATCAGGCCTATCTCGGCATCGTCGCCGACCGGGTGGGATGCAGAGGTGAACAAGATTCAACAGAGCGACTCGTAGCTCCAGTGAAGTTCACGGTGATACTCTGAGTCAGAAACTACAAAGACACTGGGAGGTGTTAGTATCGCTGTATTTCAACACAGTGTTTCCAGAGTTTCTCTCCTCCGTCAGTGTAGTAACCTCAGTTTAACCACTCCTCCTCCTCATTCCTCCTCCCCTCCTTTTTACTCCAGTTGGATGAGGTTAGCACTTTCCCCTCAAGGCTCAGGGTGGGAGCGTCCATGCTAGGAGAGGAGGGAGGGGAAAAGTCTGACATGCATGGTAAAACTTTCTCGTTCGTCTGTCCACTTTGAATTGAATTTGGCTTGTTGTTGTATTATGTGAATAAGAGTGTTAAAGAACACTTATTGGCTTCTTTTTTGGTAATTGTACATTTCTTAACATTTCTTAACCCAGGGTTGGTTGGTTTCACACCTGCCCACTCTCTCTCTCTCTCTCTCTCTCTCTCTCTCTCTCTCTCTCTCTCTCTCTCTCTCTCTCTCTCTCTCTCTCTCTCTCTGTTTTGCTGGGAAGAATCTGGTGCATTTGTGTAATAGGTAGCCCAGTGTTTCTCCTAGCAGTTGACCTTTGACCTATGCTGGGTGCAACTACTGTGACCCCTCTTTGAGCGGTGAGAGATGCTGCATGTTTGTTTGCTGTGAGGGGAACTGCTCCAAGGCTGACTCCTTGGCCTTTAACCTTGGAGTAAGAGGTCAATAAGCCTGAAGTAGCTTCCTGACGTCTAGGTGTTAAGTTTTAATATCTTCTCCAGCCATTCTCTTTATTATTCAGGGTTAGACAGACCTAGCTGACTAACACAGAATGTTATTCATCAAAAGCATCTTTTCCTCTAATCTTTAGCTGTACTTTACTCCATAACTGCAAATCAGTTTTAAGTGCAGGACAGAGCTAATGAGAGCTTCTGTCATGTCAGCCACAACGGCTCACCTGGCTGTCAGAGTTCCACTTAGCGAGTAATGTTGGCCGTTATTTGCAAGTTGTTCCAAAGTGGTTTCTCTATGAATGCACATGAATGATTTTCTTCATTGCTTAGTTTTGGTGGCATCGGATCCAGTAAGTTACTGAAAATCAGTTCTGACAGCCATTTACATACAGAGGCTCTGAATCAAGTTGTTGAGTTGTACTCCAATAAAGAGATGGAGCACGCTGTGACACAGGATGTGGTTATTTTCATTGTATTTGCTGTAAAAAATCAATAGCAGCAACCACAAAAATGACAGACGTGTGTGGTGTCCATCCAAACATGTTGTGTCGTCCTAATGCTCATCGTAGTTGTAGTCAGTTGTGAGAAAATGTCCACTACTACATTATAACATTATTCATCCAAGCATCCTTGTTAGATAATATTGGCGTAGTTGTTTGAACTGAGAATAATCGATGATTGAAAAACATTTATGTGAATGATTAAAAATACTTATACTTTTATGGACAACGTGAACTCAGAAGAAACATTGAGGTTATACTTTAGGGACTGTATGGAGAGAGGAAGTGAGAATTTCTGAGAGATTTTTGGGGAGGTGTTGTTTGTAGATGAAATTTTTTTTTAATGGAACACATGATGGCTTCAGACAAGTAGTTACAGTTGATTTTTGAATACTGATTCAAAACTTACATGAACATGTTTAAGGTTTTGCAAATACATTTCCACATTGTTTTAATTGAATGTTTAATCTTTGATACATAAAAGCTTTCCGATTATAAAAGGCATATAAGGTATTAATACTTTAAATATGCTATGCTGCTGTTTTGAAGATCTACTTCAAACAAATGTACTATCAACAGGTAGTAATGTCAAGTTTTGCCTTGTTTTGCTTGCCGATGGTTATTGAGTCTGTGACAAAAGTAATGATTAGTCAGGTCCTTTTATGGTCGCTGTGTAACTTGTGGTAGTAGAAAAAAAAGTTGAAAACATTTACCGTAAAAAAGTGAAACTGTGATGTTTAAGAAGTCTTGCAGGAGCCAACTTTGAGAGTGTTTATCAGCGTTTCTGTGTTACATCTTAATGCTTTCCAGTCATTTAGAAATAAATGAGTTTTAATCATGGAACAATTCCTGTTTTCGGATGGACCGAGGCTTGCCTCATTCGGTGGAATGAAGGATTACATCATCCCTGGAGCAGAGTGGAGTAACTCCCTGGCTCCCCTCACACTCCTCGCTCCCTCCATTTATTTTCTCCTCCTCCCCCCTCTCAAGCCCTTCTCTATCTCAGTCTTCCCTCACCTCCTCTGTCCTTGTGCTCTATGTCACTCTTAGTGTAGTTTGTCTGCTGAGCTTTGGGACAGCCCGGCCTACTTCACTGCAGCTTATCCCTTCATGTCATTCACATTAGCTGACATGATCTCAAGGTATTTTCTTCAAAAGAATGTGCCTGTTTTGTTGGAAGCCATCCTGTGTGAAACAGGTCATCTTAGAGACACATGATGATGACACACAACCTCGGTGGCCGAGGCAAAAATCCATGTGAACTTAAAATGAGCAGGCAAAAAATTTCAATTAGGAGTATCTTTTCATTCAGTTTTTTACAGTTTATGAATAGTTTGGTTCACCTTTTCTGGATTTGTGGGATCCAGTGATCAGGTGAATCATGTTTGTGGTCTGAGAGAAAAATAAGTTGATTTTGATCGGAAAGCAACCAAGTTAGCAAGCAAGCTGTAGCACTTTTGAACTTGAAGAAAATGTTCGTGGTTTACCAGGACACACACATGCTGCTAATCTTCCTGTGAGTAGAAAAGCATAGGATTGTATGTGGAAACGTGTGTGTAAAACTTTGAGTTTCATGCTGTGGGTAGGCTCAAACCTGAATTATTTAATCCCTCAATCATCCCTCAATCCTGGTCATCTTTCATGGGATGAAATGAATGTGAACCTTGTTTGGAAGGCTTCGGTGTCTGTGGTCTTCCATCTGCCCGGTCAGAGCTGCAGCTGTCCACTCAACAGGGCAGAGAGAGCTGTACATCACCACAAAGTAGAGACTGACAATGGGATATCTTTGGACAGAAGGGCTAGCAGATGTGTTTTCTAGTTTCACCTCATATGTCAGATTTAGAGACAAGATCCTCAGAGTTAAGAATGACCGTTGTGGTCAAATTCACGCAGACACATCTACCAAGCAGGAAGTGAAGCCGTCCTGCGTCCTGTCTCTATTTGTGTGGCTGCCCAAACCTGTTGCCCTGACCACTTGGTATCTATAGCCCCGGCCCAAGACCATAGGAATGGGCTCCTAACGGCCTACTGACTCGGACAACAATAGAGCTCCATGACCTCCAGGTTATGTATAGAGCTGTACAGCCACCATCAAGAGCATACAGAGCTGGCTGTTTAGAGGAAGAGCAAAATAGAAGGATGACAGTGCAGAGGGCCTGACATCATCTTGGTCTTCTATCTTTAACCATACATGTGTTCACTAATCCATCTGTCCTTCTATCAATTACATTCTTCTTCGCTACCGCCTCTGATATCGTGCAGCAACATTCTCTGATTTGCTGAAATGTTAGATTGTGTATTTTGCAATGTTCTGTTCATCACTTTTGCCCAGTCAGGTCAGTCAGGGTCACCCATGATTGGCTGGCAACTTGATGAGGCGCTAACATTTTGAATCATACAGTCATACACTGTGCCAGACAATAGAGTTATGTTATCTTATCTTAAACATAAGTTAAACTGGCACAAAGTAACAGAAGTGTTCCTTTTGAGCACTGTTGAAGCAGATGGTGTGTTATTGGTTTGTAATGCTTATTGTGTTTTGTTTCCTCCTACAGGGGTGATCAGCCAGTGGCAAGGTGAGTCTAAGGAGCGTGTCATCTCACTTGTCCTCACCCACCTCCCGCTGCTCAAACCCGGCAACGTCGAAGCCAAGGGCGAGTACATGCGCCTGCTGCCGCGTATCCTGGCCCACACTATCGAACATGGCCATCACCTGGAGGAGTCTCGCCAGCTCCTGTCCTACGCCCTCATCCACCCCGCCACCTCCCTGGAGGACCGCGCCGCCCTGGCGCTCTGGCTGAACCACCTGGAGGAGAGGGCCGCTGCCCGGGGAGACTCACTAGAAAGGCCTCCTCCTTCTGGGCCACACCACCACCATCACCACCAGTCCACGCCTCCATCCACCCTCTCCTCATCAGGATCCTCTTCCTCCACTAACACCTCATCATCAGGCAATCTCTACTCCTTGCATCACCACCACCGCTACGGCTCGGATGACCGCCTCAATGGGTGGCAGAGCTCCAGGGATTCGGGGCTGGGCGGAGGCTGGCATCAGCAGCAACAGGGCTGTGAGAACGGGCACCTCCTTCTCTACCCATCATCCTCTGTGCCGGCAACCATCAACACGGTCGGGACTGGTGGAGGCGGTAACACTAGTAAGTGAAGTCTCCTCTGTCCTGTGTGACTTGTACTGCGTTCAGCCCATTCCTAATCATGTGGTGCTTTAACAGCAGTCCGCACATACATAAAGTCAGTGTTCATAACGTAATGTAACAGTATGTGTTAAATTACAATAACTTGTGATAAAATAATAAATTGCCATAATTAGGCATATATAATGTAATAATTCAAATATTAGCACCAGCATCTCTAACTCTGGTCCATTGTGGCATTTTTATTGCTTCGTCCCACCTATTATCCATACACATTGTCATGTTTTCATCGGTTGTCATGGGGATAGAGAGGGATTGACAGACATTAAGGATGATGTAGTCCTTGATTTACGTACTGAAGACCACCAGCACTAAAAAATGATAGATGGGCTATAAGTGGATCATTGAAGTTGTCCATGAAGGGCCCTGTAAATCAACCTAAACTTTTTTTAATTGTACCCTCATTAAGTTATGAAACTGAAGATGGGATTGATTTATATGGTTATTATGGAATTAAGCCAGCCAAATTTATTATAATTTATTAAACAAAATGGAAAAAAAAAGATTCTTCAAATGCTTTACCCACATGTAGCCTGTATTCTGTCAAAGTCTCCTCTTTTATGCTCTGTCTTCCTGTCTTTGTTTTAATTCCATGGTCTTCGAACACCGGGGGGGAAGAGATGTGTATTTTTTACTGGAGGATCCTCTGCATCAGTTAATAACAAGAGCTAAAAATGAAACCAGTAAACTTTCAACTGGGTTTGTGTGTCTGTTCACTTTCATACACAACTTCTGTTTAAGGTGTGACAAAAAAGTTGGATATACACAACACAGAATGCCTACACGCAGTTCTTTTATGTTACGTTACTTATTTCTTTTCCTTTTATTACCTTATTTTTTCAGATATGAGATGGGCCAGATTGGCTTGTGTACTTCTAAAGTCAAGGTGGTCAAAACCACTACACCATCTGAGAACACCATCACAGCCAGCTACTGTGGGCTGGCCTGATGATGGCCTCTCTCTCTGGGGTGGCCACCTGATCACCCGCACCCAGGCACAATTTCACACTAGGGTCTCTAAACTTTAACTCATGTGGCAAACAACTGAAACACTTGAAACAAAATACAGTAGGCAGCTGTATAACAAAGGTTTTTCTCTGTTGTAGTTAAAATTGTAGGAATTAATCTGGGCATCAGTTGTGCTTGATTGGTTAATCATAATAATTGACACTAAGCAAAAAAAAACATCTGTATAGTATTTGGCAACACAATCAAGGCAATTTAAATTCAGTTCTAATGCTGGTTCATTGTAATAACATGAAAGAAACTCCCAATTTAAAGTTGTTCTCCTTCAGATTAGATTTCAGTCCTGGTTGATTTGGCGACACCTGTGGTTACTGGTGGTAGACCGAACAGCAAGTGCGGTTTAATAATACAGGTCAGAATTCTGGGGGCAGCAAAACGAACTATTGTTGTTTTTAATAAAGAAGTTGAGCAATAATTCCTTTATTGTGAAAGGACAGTGAAAGGAGTTGGTTACCACGCTGAGACGCTGGAGGTGTGCGGCCTGCAGCCTGAAGCTCTTCTTCTACAGCTCCTTCTTCTTCTATTACTCCCTGGAATATCTCATACTGCTCCGCTGTCAGAAAAAAATGTCGAAAATGACCATTGTCTCTTTTTGTAGACACATTTTTGAACAATAGCGGTCAGTGCCAATCTCACTGACAAAGACATTGCATTTCCTGTAACTACTTCATGATAAAAGTCAACTCGTGTTTCGCCAGTTAAATGCTTTTAATGTGAAGCTGCAGCAGTAGGAAATGTTTGGTTTGCATTAGCAGTAACTTAATATAGCATTATCGGGAATGTCGCCACAGACACCCAGTTCGTAATACTGCAAATGCTTTCATATGCTCCCATCAGTGGGCCATAGGCTCAGGCACCATTGTGTTACCTCCTTTAAATGAAAATCTTCAAGATTATTACTTTAAACACACTAAATTCACCTTGAACACACTAAATAGACTCAACACAGTAAATACACTGTGGTCAGACCAACTGCACTCTGAACAACCCACACAGCAACTACAGAGGCTGTGTGAGGTGGAAGACAACACACAGAGAGGGTAGGGCTGTTGAAATTGAACATAACTATGGTCAGAGCAGGATATTTCCAGACAAGAATGCAAGGGCTCTGTGTTTTTTTTTCTGGGAGATGAAAGAAACAGCTGAGGGTTTATAAATAAAGACACATTTAAAGCCTTGCTCGCTGCTCCAAGAAAGATCTTCTTGTATTTTTGACTGCTAGCAGCTTCAGTACCACGCAAAAGACCTCAGGATTTCACAACTGATAAACTAGAGTTACCCCAGGCACCAGGACAGGGTGGGTGAACACAGTGAGCAGCTTTTCTAAACTAATGAAAGTGAGCAGTGTTGAGTACACTACAAGGAAACTGGAATTGACATGTGGGTATTTAGAGGAATCCAAATCAGAAGATGATAAAATCTTTCCTCAATGCTTTAGTATTTCTTTTCTCGTTGGGCCGTTCAGAATGTGTATCACAAAGCCACGAATGAAACTAATCATTTTAATCACTAAATATCCAACTTTGACTTAATTCCTATTATCAGAGTTAGCCACCAAGTCTTTAGCCCCCCCACACTGTGTTCATCTGGTCATGATGATGATAACAGGAGTATAATTGTCCAACCAGATCAACCTGTGTGCTACTGATACCACATCCTGTTGACCCCCCCACCCATACTCTCAGCCTTAGTCCAAGCCACAGCAGCACATACCACCCATCCTTTCCCTTGTAAGGCAGCCTTTGTGGGAGACTGTATTTAGGGAAAATGGCTAATATTTAGGGACTGGAACTTGTAATGTTAGCTGGGCGCCTATTTTAAACGGGGCCCATGAAGTCCTATACATAGCGCCAACAGTTAGAGGACCACATATAGGAGGAGGAGAGAGACTGGAGTATTGGTGGCAGCTTACCCCGTCAGAGTGGCGACAAAAAAAGCTCTTCGGCTCTCCACCTTTTTATTCTGTTTACCTCCTTCAGCAGGAAAAATCTGAGATGTTAGAGCTGCTTTTATTGGGTTTAAAATATCTGTGTTTCAGTAGTAACAGTCATCTTGGTTTGGCCCCAATAGGTCTCCATCATGAATTCATCCTGGGGAGCACAGATTTCAAACATTTATAGAGAAATGAAGTGAGAGAAGAAGATGGAGAAATAAAGAAAAGAAAAGTTTATCAAGACAGACTGAGTTTATTTCATTTCTATAGCTACAGAAGAAAATCATTTGTAAAACATCAGTGATATTTCTACCTCAGTCAGAAGGCGTTGATTGGCACGTAACTTCAAGGTTGAGTCTCCAAACCAACAAACAAGTGACGGAGAGAATTTATACCATTTGAAAATAAACTGGACTATAAACGTACGTAAAAGGAGATGTTTGAGAGATGTGCTTTTTTAAAGTCTGGATGTCAGCAGTTGCAGACAGATGAGATATCAGGAGAGTTTTGTGTGTTCCCTGCCTGGCAGATGCAGCCTCCTCCCTCCAGCTGTCTCTGGTTAACTCACAAACTAATACTGTGTTGCAATTTCACATCTGAGCTAATTTTACAAGTATAGCTGTGGAGATCTAATGTCAGTCAGGGATAACATATTGTGCAGTTACCATATGCAAAGCACAGAATGTTTTTTACGCTGCTCGACAAAAGACAGACACATCATGTTAATCTTACAAAATTAGAAATCCAGCAGAAACATCCAGAGCCACCTTTGGCTCTGGACCACATCAGATGAGATTATTGCCTGAATATACAGTAAATGACAACATAAACATTGGCATTAAAAACCTAGTGCTTTACTGTATGTTACAGCTGATCATTCTGTGCAGAGTGATTCATCTTCCTCCTTTCCAGGGTTGGACTGTTTATTAAATATGTGATTTGACATACCTGATTTACGTCAGATACCAAATGTGATATCATTTGGTGCTAAAATGTTTTACCTAATGTTTGTTATGGTTTACCAAAGGGTCAGGCAAAGCAGATCATTTACATCAGCCAGACGTTAGTTATTAATATTAATCTAATATTTGAATTAACACAGATAGACACTGTAGTGTGCAGGAAAGAATCCTACTTGGTATATTGTTTCAGGCTAGCCTCAATCTTTACATTAGTGTTGCTGTGAGTGAGCGAGCAGTTTTTCCAGTGTGATTTCTCCAGTCTGAGCCAGCTCAAACAGCCTGCACCTACTTGACTAGTCTTGCTGTTGTCTTGCAGTCCTTACGAGTGGAGGTGGCAGCCAGCAGCACAGTCCCCTGAAGCGCTCCGTGTCCCTCACGCCTCCCATGAGCGGCCCCAGCAACCAGCCTCTTGGCCATGTCTGGCTGTCCCAGGAGGACCTACGGACCACTAGAGGCCCAGCCCCAGACCATGCACCTCTCTCACCTCAGAGTAGCATTGCCTCCTCGGGCAGTGGAGGCAGTGAGCATCTGGAGGAGGCTGGTTTAGGAGGAGGTTCAGGTCTGCATCGCAGTTCCTTCCATGAGGAGGGCAGTGGCATGAGGGGTTAGTATGAAAGACCAGCGTACAGTTCGTAGTACAATTCAGTATTACCAATCATTATCTTCCAAAGATCGTATTGTTGTTCACACTTGTGAAAGTAGTGTGTGAAAGTAGTGTATGAAAGTGAATCCCACTGAAAGACACACACACACACACACACACACACACACACACACACACACACACACACACACACACACTGTTGAAATGCACATGCGCAACAGGTTCACCCAAACTAGTATTGTCAACTTAGGGACTTTTTAGACCCCTTTTTGACAAGACATACTGTAGCTACTTTCCCTTGAAGAGTCACCAATACAGTTTTAAAAAGCAACTCGTATCACAAAGTAGAGGCTGTGTCTACTTCATTGTGTTAAAATAGAAATTAGATTAAAAAATACATAAACTGTTGAATGTACCATTTTAAATGATTTGGCTTTCTAATACCATGTGCTGGCCTAAGATGGAGGCAGACAGTGCAGTTGAAAATATTCACATTATTTGGTGTGAATATTTTAAAATGTAGTATCAAACCCTGTGTTTACACTATTGAATGGACTGAAGGGTTTCATTGTTGTACAGTGCTGGAGGCTTTGGCAAGTTGTTGGTCCAGTCAGAGCAGTTTGTCAGGGGAAGCAGAGGCCAGAACTGCCAATCCAGGTGACCTTTGACTCTGAGGCTACCACTGTCTGCACTGGAGTTAAACCTCTCTGTACTCTTTTTTTCTTTTTCAAAGATTTTTCATGTTGTCATCCAGCTAAACAGGAAAGCAATGCTAACATTGCTCATGGACAGCCCCAAGAGAACAAGTTGTCATTTGTCAATTTCACTTTAGAGGTTAAAACAGTTTTTCAGTTGTTTGTTGCTGCCAGAAAAGACTCTGCACTGGGTGTCAAGTGTCGGGTGGTGGAATAAGGTGGTTGACTTAAGATTTAATGTAGTTGTATGTGCACTTCCTTACCCAAATATTTCTGTTTTGTTCATCACAGACTTTGGTTTTAGTTTTAAACTCTATCACAATATCCATTATTCAGCTAAATCAACATCTGTATTACTCTGTGGAAGGTCAAGGTCTGCTTTTATAATGACGCTCCACATCTTGTGGGATGGGAAGAGATGGGAGGAGACGTTCAGTGTCTATATGGTCATACAAGAGAGACATCTCATTTAATCTAATCTCGCATTCATGCATATATACACATCTGCAAAAAAATTGGGACATTGTTCACAAATGTGCTTAAAATATATTACAATGATAAACATATTAAACAGACAGATGTACAAATTGTTTTTCCAACTCTATATTAGAGTGAAACATGTAGAGCATGTGAATGTAACACTAATTTGTCCAAAAAAATGTTGTTATGTGCGTCTATGTTGAATAATTTAAAAATGTTGTGATTAAATATTGTATTATATATTTGGGTTACCAGTATATGTTAGCAAATGTTGAGGGACCAATGTGTATGTTTACATCGAATTAAGAATGTATTTCAACACATCCTCTTTTGCAGATGCTTTATTTAGTTTGTATATTTAGTATGTAGTATTTATTTTTAGCTCTTATGTTATGTCCATTTTTCCCCCATTTATGATTCTTTCCCTGTTTTCAAAGGGTTGTTTGGGGGGGGGGGGCTCCTTATCTGAAATTGACCGATTAAAGTTTTCAATATTATTTTTATATTCTGTGATGAACGTAGCTAGACAGACTCTAACCTGTGTGTGTGTGTGTGTGTGTGTGTGTGTGTGTGTGTGTGTGTGTGTGTGTGTGTGTGTGTGTGTGTGTGTGTGTGTGTGTGTGTGTGTGTGTGTGTGTGTCCCACAGACGTTCCTGCATGGCTTAAGAGTCTCCGTCTCCATAAGTACGCTGCTCTCTTCTCCACAATGACCTACGATGAGATGTTGTCACTGACTGAACAGCAGTTGGAGGCACAGGTTTGTACACGCACGCGCGCACACACACACACACACACACACACACACACACACACACACACACACACACACACACACACACAGTTAGTTTTCACATGGAAAAAGTTGTTACAATACACTTTCTATCCACTGATGTAAATTGTGAAAAGTGACTAAACTGATTCAGTCTACGGTATCAAACACATTTAAAACCTTATACTAATGCACCGATTCAGAAATGGACATTTGCATGAAAGCCAATACTTAGGCGTCAAATGACAACAGTTCAGAGTGTAGTTCAGGTACATGAGGGGCAGAGGATGAGTAAGAGCAGAGACATGTCAGTATTCTGTACTAGTATTTAATAAAAAGAAATATCTTAGTACGATATTTAATCAAGCTTAGCTTTGAAAATCGATGTAATTATGTAACTAGCTTTAGCCAGGTCAAGTTGAAAAGCTGATTAGAAATAAATGCTACAAGACAAATTTAGCGATTGCTGTGTTTGTATTTGAAGACGTTGAGAAGTCTATTCTGAAACGGAGGATGCAGCTAAAATTAAAACGGCTCACCGGGAAGCTGTATACTTCCTCCAGGTGCTGCTTACTCTTTCTCTGTCTGACCCTAACATAATGCACAGCTACACTGACACATGCTCAACGTGTGACAATGCATTCAATATACTGCTATTGGCTTCATCTGGAAATGTCTGGATTGTCTGTATCAGTCCTTCATGGGACATGTGAGAAGTGTTAGCCTCAACTAAAATCAATTTTAGCCCTTTCTGCCCTCCCAACCAAAGATGAGAAGATATGTTGTTTGTCTCAAAGAATAGCTATAAATCTTTTAGATCAGTATTTTGCCAGTGAGCAAAGGGATGTTTGACACAAAACTCTTTCCTCCAACAGAAGGTCACTAAAGGAGCAAGACACAAGATTGTTATCAGCATTCTGAAGCTCAAAGAGAGGCAGCACCTACTTCGCAGCCTGGAAAAGGTCAGAGTGACTGTATAGTATATCTCCTTCTCCTCTTCCTCTTCACACAAAAAACATCCTCTAATAGCTTCTAGTCCTACCTGAAATTATTTGAATGATTTTGTTTGTTATTGCTGATTGAGGTCGTAACCTTAGTGGACACCACAGGACACCACCTCTCTTTTCCTATGTGTTTATGAGAGAGGGTGAGAAGGGTGGCCATTCTCAGTCGGTGTTATGTATCTGAGATGGCAGCTAAAGGAACACCTAATCCAGGAAGGAGAGTTTTGGGCTCCGAATTTAAACCCATCCGCCTCCCCCACCCTTCAACCCTTCATTCAGCCTTCAAAGCAAGACAATGGCGCTCAAGGGCACACCACAGGAGGGACTTCTTGAGCCAGCTAAATTCAGACTTAACCTTTTCCCCAACGCTGCATTTTAAAATCTGTTCCCGCTGCATTGGTAGGGCTGGGGAAACAAGACACCTGTTGCTTGGTATTTTGGGTTTACACAGACTCATGTACAGTGCTGCTCTGTGAAGGGTGGGAGGGAGGCTGATGGGATGCATGTGGACACAAGTAGTGAAGGAAAACTGCATGTATGTATTTTTGGTATTACTTTATTCTCTGCTCTATCAGTGTGGCAGTGTGGTCAGGCATCCCTCCCCTCCTGTCTTTCTCTCTCTTCATATTCAGCATGTAGGTCAAAAGTAACAGATTTTTGTGATGATGATGTATGATTATGTTAAACTTTTACCCTGAAGCTGCAATTCTTATTCTTGTCATGTGCATTGTAAATGCCACACCAGATGTGTCACTCAAGATGTCATCATAGGTTCTGTCAAGTAAAACCTCTTCATTCTTTGGAATCTTTCTGATCTGTTTCCCCCTTACTCTCCATACCTTCCTTTCCTCCTCCTCCCTCCTATCGTTTACCACCACCAGGATGTGTTGGAGGGCAGTAATCTGCGTGCCCCGCTGCAGGAGCTCCACCAGATGATCATGACGCCTATCAAGGCTTTCAGTGGTGGCGAGGACGCCCCCCTGCAGCGCCCCCTGCTGAGTCCCGAGGGCAAGAGCGCTGCGCCCGGGTCCCACCTGAGTGGGGGTGGCGGAGGGGAGGCTGAGTCAGGCACCAGCGTCATTGCTGAGGGGGATCTACCTGGCCAGTTCACTCGTGTCATGGGCAAAGGTGAGCTGCATGCACCAGCACTCAGTTGAGATTGTTTTCATGGACTGAGTAGTTTTTGTTTAGTTTTAAAGTCCTATTTTCCAACTCTGCCTCCTCCTCAGTTTGTACCCAGCTACTGGTGTCGAGGTCAGACGAGGACAACATCAGCTCCTACCTACAACTCATCGACAAGTGCCTTATCCATGAGGTACCCGCCCCTGGATCACATACGTACAGTCCATTCATACAAAAATGGAACAGCTGCCCTGTTAATTATCGATATATTATATGCATATATCATTATTTCTTCAGCCTAATTGTTAACATTTCAGCCCCTTGCAGAAACGTTCACGCTCTCTCAAAATTGAAATGTTGAGAGAATTCAACTAAATGATTTGAATAGAAGGAAATCAGGTCAGTAAAATTACAGACCCTGGGATACATGAATATATCATGGATCATAGATGAGTTTAAAGAGGAACATTCAGACCGCTCTCTGCCTCTCTGAAACTCTTATGTGAAGGAAAGTTTTGGGTCAGTGTGAATTTGTTGCGACACAATGCACCTGAAAACCCTGAGCCGTACTCTTCTCCAGTCATGCTTCATTTCATCCCTGAAATGTTCTCCCCTCCCCCTCTCTGTCAGTCCTTCACTGAGACACAGAAGAAGAGACTGTTGTCATGGAAACAACAGGTCCAGAGGCTCTTCCGGTCCATTCCAAGGAAAACCCTCCTTGACATAGCAGGGTACCGACCGCAAAGGAGGTAAACACACAGACATACAGTAGCTTTCTTTTTCTGGGTTTTATTGTCTGTGATGAAAATATTTTAAATCAAAGTCACTTTAACTTTAATAAAACAACCAGAAAAATCCAGGTTGAAAGAAAAGATTTCTGGCTGTAAATGATTGAATGAGTGGAATATGTCACAAACGATTAGAATGGGTACAGATATATTTTATGTACACACTGAAAAAATATGACACGTTTTACAAACACTTTTTATGAAGATCACTGATTCCCTTTATAATTTCCTTTGTTGACATGTGTACAATAAAACAATGTAGACAAACAGAGAAATGAGTTAGAGGAGGATTTATTCAGCTTGGCAGCGATTCAATTATCACCACTGTTAGAGTAAAGATACAATTAAAATTAGCATGGTAATAAAATCTTAAATGAATCATTTAATTATTACTACAATTTCAGCTTGGTTCAAAACATTTGTCTCTCTCCTCCCCAGCACCACATGAGGATTGTGCCAAAGACTCTGCTGCTTGTTATTTAAAAAATGTCTGACTTTTGTCACATTCAGATTGGAGTATTGATTTAACTTATCTTGCTCCAGCTTGGCTTTACTGTTCAGCTCATTATTTGTAAACCTTTGTGAATGCATAACTGCTCCTTTGTTGACACAGTTAATGTGATCAGGAACTCAAACTGTGCTTGACAGTATCTTTTGTCTCATCCTGTTGCAGCCGTTTCGGCCAGTCAAACTCTCTCCCCACAGCTAGCTGTGTTGGGGGCAGCGTGTCGGCCAGGAGGAGCCTTCGCCAGTTCCAGATGCCCTCCAGGAGCTTGCCGGGTGCCAGGCTGGGCCTGCTGGGCAGCGGGGGGCTGCTGGGACCTACACCTCGCAGCTCCAGCAGCACACCCACTGGTCCCAAACAGGGGAGACAGGTGAGTCAAACCAGCAGGATGTTTAAACCAGCAAGGAGAGATGAGAGTAATCTAGCAGGGAGAACAGGGAGTCAGATTAGAGGGTAGACAACAAGAAGATAGATTAGAATTAAACCAGCAAGGCTGTCAGCTGAGGTTTCCCATCATTTCTGGGTATGATGAGCCTTTCGGTTTCAGACTGTTAACTACAACTACAACTAACTGTTTGTTTGTTTAGATTATAAAATGTTTCAAAATAGTAAAAAAAAATAGCTCATCACAATTTCTCAGAGCTCAAGGTGACAAAACTAAAAGATAAATAACCCTAACCCTAACCCTAACAACCAGCAAATGTTTGGCATTTGTGTTGCGACTAATCAATTAATCAGTGAATCTTTTCAGCCCTAAACTGTTTAATGATGTATGGTTTGGTTCACCTCTGTACAGAGTGATCATCTTGGGAATATTTTCAACAGTGTTCTTCCCTCATCTAGCATTTCATCTAGCATCCAGCGGTTGAGGGGCTAGAGGTCAGATGAAGATGGATAGTTCAGGTTATTTCCTAAAAAGCCTGTGAATTAAACTTCTCGAGCTAAATTCATGGTTTCATCATGTGCTTGTGTGACTGAAATGCTGAATGGCAGATGTGTTCGTGACTGTACAGAGGAACATTTTGAAATGTGTAATAAGACATTCCAGGATATTTACAATAACCTGGGCAGCAGAATTCCTTCTTCAGCACGTATTCTGCCTGAAATAGGCTTTTTATTCCATGACAAAAAAATGCGGGGTGAGGAAGAGGAGCAGCAGCGGTGTTTGGCGAATGAAGTGATGTGGATGGAACTCGTAGGCAGGTCACCCCACATACCAGAGGCCCTGCGTCAGTGCCGAACACTGAAACAGGAGGAGCTGTGGAGCTGTTTCAGGCCCATCCTGACACACTTTGGTCTGGGCTGACCCAGTTCATTGGGAATCTCTCTCTCCCGCTCTCTCTCCCTCTCTTTCTCTATCTCCCTCTCATCCCTTACAATGGGAGGAAATACCTCACAGTTCCTCCTCCTCATGCTGGACCGTCTTGTGTGGGACTGTAGTGTGGATTTGTAGAGAGAGAGAAGGAGGGTGGGAGGGAAATATGTGAGTCATAGCTTGGGAGAGGTAGCTGTGGTGTTGGAGGAGGAGGGGCAATGGAAGAGAGAGGGAGAGTTTACATGAGTGTGTATGAGAGAGAGAGAGAGTGAGAGAGCCAGTCAGAGGCAGTGAGAACAGTTCACAGGCATTTCCTGTTTTTCCCTGGCCCGTGGCACTGGAGGGGGGCAGAGGGAGAGAGGTGAGGGGAGAGGCATGTGGTAGTGGTGTTAGGGGTATAATAGGCAGGTTACAGTGAGGAATTCATGTGGTGAGCGTTTGAGACTGTCATTAGGTGTGGGCCAGACATCCAGACAGGAGCGTGGGGGTGAAAATGTTGAAGAAGCTGTGGCCTTGATCTCACACCCGATTTCTTTCATGCTTGCACATTTCATAAACCTCTTTGATCAGCATTTAGCATTGAAATGTGTACATCAAATTATGTTAGAAAAACTTTAAATGGCAGTATTTCATCTTAACCAGGTTGTCCACAGGTCATTAAGATGTCAGTTGGGGTGTTCTGGTGGACTAGTGTTGTTAGTGTTGTGTTGTGTTAAAAAAACTGTATAAGAATAGAGAAAGTCTCAATGCAGCATATGCTCACAGTTATGTTGTGTTTAACTTTCATCGTACCACAGGGAACATTCAACATATGCCATGCAACCCAGAAAATCAATACATTTCATTGTGCTCTTAAGTTAAGTTTAAAAGCCTCAAAAATAGAATTTGATGACACATTCTGATAACATGAAGAGGGTTATCCTGACAGGTGTTACCAAAGCACCATTTCTATGTTAAACTGAGTTTAGTTACTGCATTTTTAGAGCGGAGACAGGCATTTTATGTCTTACTTGTCTGTCTCTGAACAAGACATCCTCATGAAATGTGATGGACGGATGGGACTGCTGCAGTAGATGAGATGTTGGGGGTGGTTTTGATTTCTGCCATTGGGTGAAAAGTGTTTTGTAAGCATAACTTTGACACTAGTCCTACAGCGGTGTTTTCATGTTCAAGAAGTTAATTTAATGTTGTTGTTAAAATATTCTCCTCAGGGTCTGTGGTTTGCCAACCCCGGAGGAAGCAACAGCATGCCCAGCAGGACCCACAGCTCCGTGCAGAGGACCCGCTCCCTGCCAGTTCACACCACGCCACAAACCATGGTTATGTTCCAACAAACCGGTAAGAAACGCTGGGAAACACACAAATATACACACAGACAACAATGGCGTGATGTGACTGGTGTAGTTTATTCTTTCCTCCTTTTAAGATTTTATACTTTTATATGGCGTCTTTTATTTTTGGCAAGTAACTTCCACATCAGAAATAGAACAGACTGTCAAATCTGCAGTGACATTTTGTTATACTTTAACACTATTCTTCTTTTGGAGGCAGTAATATGTAGTATATAGTGTCTTGCTGTCATGTCAGTTAAATACTTTTGATCATTTTTTGTCTTGCTGTGTTTGCACAACTTCCCTGACTGACTGTGCAGACATTTGCTAATTTATTTTTCATCAGGTTCTCTCCGTTTTGTAATTCAGACCTGAGGGTGTTAACATGTTAGGCGTTTGGGCCTAAAGATTTACATTTTAAATTACAGTATTTACAATGCATACTGATAATTTAGTCCTTGTCTTGCTTCATCTTAGACATACAAACCACCCCTCAGTCGGACTGTTTTATTTGGATGAAGGTTTTTCGAGGTGAAAAAAATATTTTTAAGAGTGTTGTATTGTTTTTCCAAGAACACACCATTGTTATTGCCGCTTATGAATTGACAATATTGGTATTAGGTAAGGTTAGATGACATCTCAACAACAAATAAACAAAAATGAAATTTTATATCAATTTTACATCATTGAAAGGTCCTTTCTGATTTGAGCTGCCACGTCGTCACCCCTGAAAGCCCCCCACTCACAGTGTCCACACAGGTCCGGGTCATGGTAACCATCGGCGCCAGTCAGAGTGACCTTTAGTAGCCTCTACTGACTGGACTTTGTCCCACAGGAACAGTGGACAGTAATAGGACAAGTTAGGACTTCCTCCACTCTGTGTCACACACACATACACACCACAAGTGTCCTCTTTTTAGAATGAAGAGGAAAAACAGATTTAAAAAAAGCAGGAGGGAGGGAGGTTGGAGGGAGAGTGGAGACTGTATGGGAGAGAGGAAGAGATAGAGGCAGGGAGGGAGGAAAGAGTCAGAGTCTCACAATGAGGCTCTTTGTGCAGCGAGGACATGGCTCCCTGGCCCACTTTCCTTCCCTTCCTTCTCTCCCTGACTCACTCTCTTTCTTAACTTTCCCATCTCTCCCCCTCCCTCTTTCTTCCCCATCCCTCCATCTCTCCGTCTTTGACAACTCTGCAGAGTCATGCACACATAGCAGCCACCCTCAAGGGTCTGATTTGAAAGGCTAGACCTCCCCCCTTCCTTCCCCTGCCTCTGCGTATATGTGCGATTTGTCTCTCTCTCTGCCAACAGATGGATAGAGAGACTTATTAAGTGAGAAACAGCATAGAAAACGAAAGGATGAAGGAACAAGTGTGTGTACGTGTACAGTTTTCTTCAGTGTGTGTTTGTGTCGCTGTAAGACTGTGTACAAGGGGTGGAGGGGTGTGTGGGGCGGGGCAGGGGGTGTTGGGGGGGATTTGGAGCCTATAAATAGCCCAGTGTGGACTACTGGGCCTAACTCAGCTTTTCTCTCTGGCCACAAGGGATTTTCACTGCCCAGCCTGTGTTGAAGACTCAGCTAAGGACTAAATGGCTGGAAGAGGTTGCTAGGCTGTACTGTGGCCCAAATATACCCCCACCTTCACTCCATCTATACCCTGCTCATTGCGGAGGCCAAGACAGCTAACAGTTTACAGAGATATAAAACAGAAGAACGTGAGAAATTGGAACCAGTCAATGTGAATTATTAATCAATTATTAACACTTTAAGGCAGCATAAGAGGGCAACCATATGCTTAGTTTGGGTTGGGGAAGAGTAATTCACTCATCAGTGACGTTTCACTTTTCTGTAGATTTATACGATCATCAATATGTAAATGTTTGTCTTTATTGATTGTAGTTCATAGATCATTAAAAGATTAGATCAGATAATTAGAGTGTGATAATTATAGTAATTGTCATGTTTTATATTGCCATGCAGTTCAAAGCAATAGTTATCAGTCTCAACCAACACACACTCAAAGTGACAAAGGGCACCGTGCCCCTGCTGGAGCGGTGCAGTCCTTGTTTTGTTGTAGCATGTGTCTCAGTGCTGGAGTTAACAGTGTGGTATAATCAGATTATTGAGGCTGCACTCTGGTTGAGTGGACGACATTGTTCCGGTGGACTGATCTGAGTTCTTTTCTTTTGTCCTTTTCCAACTCGTCTGATGCTGATTTATTTTTTAAAAAAGGGGAAAGAAAGGTTTAAGCATTATCATGATTCTGTTTAATTATGATCAAAGGCTTCTGATGAAGAGTGTGTGAAGTCATTAAAAATCTATTGCAGCTGTCCAACACTTCATGAGAATTTCTGCCATGCAGAGGATCGACTGTAGAAAACAATTTGTAATTTGATGAAGTGGATTAAATAAGATTAAGAAATTAAGATGTGTTCACTTGCTGAAACTGCTGCGACCATCATCTCGACATTTTGTTCACATCTTCTGTTTAATATGAATATGATTTAATCACTGCTACTGATGTTGCTTCAAATCTGTTTGTGTTGTTGTACAGATCTTCAGTTACCAGTGACAGAGCCAGACATCAACAATCGCCTTGAGTCTCTTTGTCTGAGTATGACAGAACACGCCTTGGGAGGTAACACAGTGTTTTTAATTGATCCTGATAATTATTTGGATGTGTCCTGAAATGTGACAGTTTTTTACTATTAGTTCTTTCGGCCATCTCAGATTGTGTTGAGAGCTGATGTGTATCAGCATTTCTTTGAGCTCTGTTTACAGTAATAGTCGATATCTATTACTGTTCACTGAAATCTTGTGTGCGCTGTAAAGTGCACTGTGTTACTATGACAACTGACAACCGTGAGCTGTCATCACCAGTCTTAGCTGCAGCATAACTGCATATTTAATATGGTGAGTTAGATGTTAATTCTTCCATTTTGATATGTTTGAAAATGGAAATGTTGCCTTGTTTTTTAACATTAATTAAAAACATTATTAAAAATATACATAATATAAATAAACAAATATACAGCAAAAAAATGTAAATAAATCTTGTGGCCCGGTTGGCTTCTCCTCAAGACACCCCTGGGGGGCTATGACACCCACTTCAGGAACCACTGTTCTTATTAATTCATGTCACAAGGTCATGAGGTTTTAGCGCTACAGTTGTTGACAGTACTGCAGAGGTAGACAGCCACCAGAAACCTGTAATGTGTTTAGTTTCTGTTAAAGTGGTTTAACGGGGGTATAACGTTGACACACCCGTACATAAACATGTAAGCAGGACACTCATGCTCTTGCCTCCACTCCCTCTGCTTCAGTCATAAAAGCTTCTGTAAAGGTCAGCAGTTGGATCTGACATTACTAGAACTTCTCTGTAATGTTCAAAGCAAAAAGTGTCCAGAAGTCATATCAGTCAATCACTTAGTGAGTCATGTTCAGGCGAGAGGTCACTTCAGTTGATCTTTACACGGATCTTCAGCCTGACTGGCCCATTCCAACTCTCAGTCAATTATCTTGTTGTGTGAACAGCTTAAAGTCTGGAGATTTTGGCCCACTGATAACACCAGACTTGTTGGAGCCCAACAAGGGTTTTTTCAGATGTGTTATATTTGGTTTGTCCAGTCTGGCCAAGTTTGAAATCTGACAGCAATTCTGGCAACAGCCGAGACAAGTTCAGCTCAAGAGGGAAATAAAATGGGAAGAGCCAGAGGAGAAAAGATGGTTATTAGATATGACCTGCTATACAGCTTCATTCGGAGAATTGCGTCATATTTAAAAACGAAACAATTATAAATGTAGTTAAAGAAATATACAAAGTTTTCATCCGGGTTATCCTGAGAGTAAAGTGTGTTTCAACTGTCCGAACAGCTGTTTGTTGTGTTCACATTTAACATCACTTCACTAGAGGAGATACATACATTTTGATGTTGTTTTGGCATTCGGTATGTGTGTGTGAATAGACCTTGAACACTTTGATATCTATCAGCATTATTCTGTAGCGGACATGGCCTCAGTCAAGTCAGTCAGTCAGTTGATGACCTAAGCAGAATATTCCCATGTACAGTGAATGTTAGTCTGGGTTAGAGTCAGTGCCAACTACCCCCATCCCAAAACTCGACTAAGGTGAAGACAGTGGGCTTCAGTGCTCGGCACAGAGCGGTGAACAAGTACTGCTTTGTGTGTGTGTGTGTTTGTGTGTTGAGGTGGAGAGCAAAATGAAGGAGTGCATTTAACTGAAGAAACTCCCTCTTCAGTTCAGTTTCGCCTTTTTCTAGTCTCTCGCACCAAAACATCCAGCTCCAGAAACATGACTGAATCCGAACCAGCTACAGGAAATGACCCAAAACACAATGTTTCATGGGTATAAGGAAAAGGATGTGGACATTTAGTGGGCAGTTGGTCGTTTTTGGAAAGCCTAGTGTAACAAAATGAACTTGGAGCAAGCTGCCTCTGGACTGATGTTCATATTCAGCTGCTGTGTTTTGTCAAAATGTAAACTCCTAAACTCCAGAGGTTGTAAATTGTACTGACAAATGTAAGAGAGCAGACAAGTCCATTGTGATAAGGACTAGAACCAGACTTGACTCTGCTGAGATGAAAACTCAAGAGTTGTAAAGTATTCCGTAAGTCCGTGTGACTTTAATGTTCAAGCCCTGTCTCACTTGTAATTGGACTGTGATGCTGAACAAAACATAACAGTGTGCAACACTGATCCCATCCACTGGACCATACCGGGACCAGTATCGACCTTATTAAGAGGGGTATTGGCCATGATTTGACTGATCCACATTGAATACAGCTGCTTCATCAGTGTCATTATTAAACACAGTGTTTCCAATCCAAGCAGTCCCTGGTCTCCTGTTACCTTACATAGAACCAACGAGTTCACACTGAGAGCTCTGGTATATGACCAGTTCTTGGTATTGGCAGAAGTCGGACTGGTACATTCCTATTAATGACTACAAAATACGTATCAAAACAAAGGGTTTATTTTGAGTTACACAGTAAGTGTTCAGGTTGAGGCTAAGTGTGAATGAATCACTCATCACGAAGGTGTCGGGTTATCAACACGTCAAACTGCACAAAAAGAACAGGCAGATCTCTTTTTTTCTCTGCCAGGAGACTCTTGTGAGAATGAATGCGAGTGTGAAATAAAAAAAAACTCATCAGATCAAGTTCAGCAACAAACTTAAACACATTCAGCTCCTCTAAACATTTACTTTCACAGTTACTAACAGCTTTCTGTTTGCATTTGACTCTTGTGCAGCTCACAATGACATTAACCTGCCCTCTCAGGCATTTCCTATCATGATGGAGGCTTTATTTTTGTGGAATAAAAATGTCCACCAGTGCGTAGCTTAATAACATTTTCCTCTTCAGCCACACCAGAGGCAACAGCTGTTAGACTGTTGTTTTTCTCTATCAGTATTTTGACAGATGTGTTGTTCTCTCACCATGACGTTGTGGGCTCTGGCCCCTCACTGATCACCAAGCCAGAAAAGCTTCACACCTTCTTTACAAACAGTTTATGGCACAATAAGATCACTGCTACACTTCAGATCAGATCAAATTTTATAATGATAAAAACTACGTTGGGTAAAATGTCGAGTCATTGTAAAGAAAGCCAAGAACAAGATGACCAGCATCATAAAGTGTAAGAAGTAAAATGAAGCAGAACTGTGGTTGAAATTACTTGTAATTACTTGAAATGTTTTACCTTATAGCAAATTTGGGAGATTAGCAGGGAATCTGTTCCAAAGGCAGAGAGGGGCATAAAAGCTAAATGGTGCCTCTGCAGCCAATTTGGCTCTTGTTGTAGTTGCAGCAGAGGATGATCCGAAGCATCTTTGGCTCACATGGAACAAACAAATTGGTCATATAAGTTGGCGCTTGACTGCTATGACATCTGAAATCCTCTGTACCAGCTCATTCCTATTCAGGGTCACAGGAAAGCTGGATCCTGTCCCAGCATGCACCGGGCCCTCTCTCTGTTCTCTGTAATTGTATCTTCATCAGCACCTTTGATTATACATCCACACTGTGACACTCTGTGTGAGTTAAACAACAACGCCTTTTCTTCTCTCTGCTTCTCCTCTTCAGACGGTGCTGACCGCACATCAACAATATGAAATGAGGACCTGAGTGAGAGCAGTAGGGCAGCGCAGGTTCACGAGGCTCTCTCACGATAAGTCACCTCGAGGTCACCAGCCCTCCTGTCCCCTCTCCCTGTAGCCAATGGTAGAGCTCAACCAAAGGATCGGGCGAGATCCAAGAAACACAAGAGAGCCGCTCATCAAACGGCTAACACAAGCTATCACATTGGCACCGTCCACCGGGTCGGAAAAACACACTTCCTGCTCCGCCAGCATGCTCACAGTCACCTGGGCGAGGAGAGAGAACAGCATTGAACACGGCCTGGACAGTGTGTGAACAGCGCCCCCCGCCCCGGGGAGGCCAGAAGCAGTACTGCAGTCCAGTCAGTCCCAGCAGAAGGGAGACGCTGGCCTGTGGATCAGGGCCCAGTGAGACTGAGGCCCTTTCCCTCTCCTACACCCTCTGGTCCCCGCACATCGACCACAGCTCGTGGCATCTTTCAAATTCATAACAGTACCTCAGACCCAAAAACAAGACGAGACAAGCAGAGCTAGAAGGACACAGAAGGAAGTTTGGGATTTCCTTGACTGTTTTCAGCGAGGACTGAGTGTCCAGCGAGGACGCTTGTAGAGCTTGGGGAGGCCTCTTGCTCAGTATTGGGTGGCAAAAAAAATCATTTATTTGTATTGTATGTATTTATTGTTTACATAATGATGCTACTTTCAAAGGGTACAGAAACATGTATGAATTTCAGGTATGAATCGTGTAATATTCTGTAAAGCCTTGGCTGTCTACCAGCTTTACGTCCCATGAGTAGCCATCACGCTAGTTTACAACCAACGTGCTTATTCTTTATTTTAGCTGCCAACAGCAAAGACGTGTTGGCTTGAACATTAGCGAGGAGAGAACGAGAGAGGAGAGTGAGAGAGGAGGAGGCAGAGCAGACGTGTGAAGAGGGATAAGAGGAAGAAGGTGATGTGGAGAAAAGACACAGAAAGTAGTGGAAGAGAGAATGAAGCTGAAGTGATGCTGGAAAGGGAAGCGGATGTTTAAAGAGGAAAGACATCAGAGGCAGGACCTTTGATTGGCTGAAGATGACAGAGGAAGATGATGTCATGTCGAATCATATTGTGAGTCTGTTCATGTGAGTGTAGGAGGAAGTGAAGTTGGCACTGCTCAGTTACATATTGTTTATCCATAGCATGTACTGTATGAACTCTTTGAATTCAGAGCCGTGGAGGCACGATGCATTGAAAAGTGGGAGATTAATACGGCTGTATCGTCAGTGGGATCTGTCTGCATGTTCAGATACTGGGTTTATTTTTTTCGAAAGCAGGGTGATGTGCTTAAGCTGCATGTTACAACTAAATATCTTTCTTGGAGGAAAGGAAGATTGTGAAGTGTGGAGTGAAGAAGATGGCAGAGGGAAAAAAAAACAGGAGGTCGGTTTGTTTTCCTCTCAGGCCGCGCTGCTGAGAGGATTTCAACATTGGAGAAATCACACACTGTCAATCCATGAAGGGTAGTTTTCCCAGAGATTGTCTCATTAGTGCTTACCTCCACCTGCTGGCCAAACACAGTCATGGCGGGACAGACAGAAGTTTCTGGACACTCGGGCGCTGCAGATCATTGGAAAATCAGTGATGGGGGAATATCAGTGCTGCAGGAATTCCCTCAGATTGTGTAACGTGGTCTTCTGTCTGTTCTGTCGGTGCAGGCCTACATGGAATTTCTTTTTCTTTTTTTAATTCTGAGTCTCATGGTTATTCTGTGTCTTAATATTTATCCTCAGTTTATTGTGTCTGGAATACAGACTTTATAAGAATGGGTTTATATCGAAATAAGCTGGTTAGGAAACTCCCCTCTGAGCACGTGCGCTGAGAGTCCTGACCCTGAATGGTCACCATGGAGGGTTATTGATTATTATTGTTTAGTTTCTTCATTAGTTTGTTGCAATTCTATAATACTTCCTCTGTATCCTGCACTTGATATGATAATGTGACACACTAAAATCCAAATGTTTGAGGCTCCATCAACAGTTCAGTGGTTTGGAGTCGGATCAAACTGAGCAGATTGAAGAGATTGACACTCGCTCTTGACTGTCGAGCTACAGTCTCAGCGGAGAGACGAAAGTCCAGCGGGACATGTTGATGTTGAATCCCACAGCAGGGACGAGAAGCTCCTGACGCCTCTCATTGACCTTAAATGATTTCTGTTTGTCTGACGGTGGATGTTGAAAACACGTCTCATGTCAGGGCTGATTCGTCCCACTCAGTTAAAGGACCGTACCAGAGTTAGTGCATGTTTTAGCCCATTTACTACGAATACACATTACATTACTACTGACTATTTTTAGATACTTAAATGCTTTTCCGAACTTCCAGTCAAACACAAGTCCATCACAGTAAACATTGTGTCTGCGTTTGCTTTTGTGAGATCCTCATGTGATTTTTAAAAGATCAGAATCTACAAATGAATTACCACACTGATTTAGACAAAATAAATCCCAGCAAGATGTTTGCTGTGATGAATCGCCTTCTCAAGCAAGCTTCAGGTCTGTGCAACCTCAGTTTCATACCATAAAAGAAACCACTGATGACCTACAAGTTTGGGAAAGCATAATGTAGAAATCTAAAACACTACAGTACACTTCAAAGATGGCCAGCAGTGATGCGTTCAGTGCATTAAAGCTAAAACATGCAGAAATTCTGTCATAGTGCCTTATCTGACTCTGACCGGCCCGACTGGAGCCCAAACCACCATCTTGATTGGTTGAATGTGGCTTCAGATTCAGTGATGGAGGTTTGAAACCGCAGTCAGTCATCACAGCAGTGTGTGTGTGACATGGCTGCACTCTCTTCAGATGTTTGTCTCGGTGTTTCAAGTGTTTGTGTATTTTCTGCTCTTATACTTTGAGTCTATAAGAGCCAATCAGACGTCATCTGAACGTTTGTGAACGAAGATGAAGATTCCACCAAAGCATGAATGTGACATGAACCCATTTTAATCCTGACTGGGGAAACTGATGTTACACCTTTTGTTTTTTCTGACTGTTTCAGTGTCACTGCCATATGAATCAGTACTTAAAGTAGATAAAATTATTTATTCTTTTTTTTGTTTTTTCATAATTTTTTGCAGAGGTGATACTTTTACTCATTTAGGTGTATTATTATTTAAAGTACCATATGTATTAACATGTTATGGCTGGTGACCATACGTACATCTCAAATATTAACATAGTTATTATTGACTTTGACTATTTTTTTCTTTTATTTTTTGTTGCTGTTGTTGAACTATAATCTTGTTTGTATCTATCAGTGTCATGTTGAGATTTTTCATGTGAAGCTTCACTGTCTGAGCGCAGCCTAGAGCCGGAGCCGGTCCATCACAGACGCATCGATTCATGTTCAGTTACAAAAATTCACGTCGGACGAGCTGTCGGCAAACAAAACAGCGGTGTGTTGTTGTTGTTGTTGTTGTAGTCTTTGGCAGGCCAGGAAGTAGACTGGTCCATTCTGATCTGGAGTCTGAACTTGGCGCTGTGGGCCACCATAATCTGTGGTCCTGAGTGTGAGAGGCTTATACTGTAGGTTTCTAGGTATGTTACGTTAGAGGATAAGGCCGGGATTATTTTATATTTTCCTTATTGACAACAAATCCCATGGAGAGACCAAAACCAACAATGTGTTAGTCTGGCTCTCAGTACTTCCCCTTCCTGTCTGTTCCCTCTGAAGATCTTAATCTTTAAAAACAGATTAGAAATGTTTTGTTTCATATTTTTAAAAAAATGCTACATAACTTCCTAAAACAGCTGGTCACTGTAGTTTTTATCAAATGTTACTCAAGTAGGAGTTAATAGTACATTTGTTGGGGACTATTTTCAGCTGCGGATTAATCCACGTTTGGTGCTCTAGTGAGTATTTGGGGCAGCAGGACGGTGTGTGTGGGATTGAGTCAAGATAAACTAGTGTGTGTGTTCATGGTGATGAAAGAACATGTCAGCAACAGTGTGGCCCACTGATGTGTTTTTAATAATAAGATATATTGATTGTGTTCGGATCAATGCGTTGTTGGTTTGTGTCTCTTCATGATTTTGTCACGAGTTTGTTTATATTAAGAAAAGTAGAGAATATCACCGGACTCATCCTTTAAACATGTTCTACCAGATCACTTCAGTGATGTCAGTAATGTAATCAAAGGGATTATTGTAGTATTTTTGCAGTATTTTTATTTACTTTCATATCATGTTGCCATGTTTGAGTCATAAAGGTGTTGATACAAAGTTCAGGAGAGTTATTTCAGAGTTATCGTCTGTGCCACATTTTGTAGAAATACTGACTTTAGTTTATGTGATTTTTTTTTTAGGTGACGTAACGTGTAAAGTGACATGTTTTGTATTTAGAGTTGAAATCGTCGGCCTCCAGTTTCTACTTGACCCTGGTTTCTTGCAGCATCTCTGGTCAAAGAGACTTCTATGTGAACACACCTGTGTCGGGACATTGGAGGGTTTCAGTTCTGAGGTCTGGATCATTACACACGTCTTCAAACCAAATGCTTTATTTTTATTTTGTCTAAATGCATATCAGCTGTGTGGGTGTCCGGGAGAGCTTCTAACGCTGTGCACACTGCAGTATTAACAGTTAGACAACGCCTTGATATTCCAAAAACATTTAATGTACTTTAAGTCGAGACATATATGCTGTTTTGTATCTTTTATTTTTGCAGTTTAGTCAGTTTATGTCGTTATGGGATGCCAAGACTTTTCTTTTTTGTTTTGTTTTTATTTGTAAATTCAGCAGCGTCCATTCTGTAACAAAGTGTTACCGCTTGACTGTGCTCCTTTTGTTTCATTTAGTTTTATTTTATCAAAGAGCCGATGTCCTGTATTGACTGCAGGCTTACGTATATATTTGACAAAAGAATATTGTATGTTTAATAATAAAAAAAAAACACGAAAAAGACAAAAAACTGAAGAAAATGCAGAAAAAAGAAAAGGAGAACATTGAAAAAAAGTGTAATTTATATTTTAAAACTGCATGCACGAGGCTGGGAAAGTCATATTTAGAATAACAAATGGCAGTGCCTTTTTTGTACTCGAGACATTCACCCCAAATGTAAATGGTTTTATATCGACTCTAAAAACTGTCATGTTACAGGATGAAACTAGCGACAGCTGTTCAGGGTCGTGTTCACACTGCAGCTCAACGTGTTTGAGTTCAGGTTGTTTCCCGCCGTCGTGCAACATAACTTTTGCTTTTCTTACTTTCCAGATCATAAATCTGACTCATGACCATATTAATGCTGGTTTTATGTCACATATCCACAGAACCGATCGCTGCGTCCAAAAACTAAAGTCTTTGTCTGATCGGTGACTAATTGATCGATTAGTCCTTTGGCCTATAAAAGGTCCAACAACAAACAACAATTTCACAAATACTTTCCCTGTTTTGTGAGAGAGACTCAGTGTAACATGTGGATGAGTTCATACATGTTGTAGCGCCATCTGCAGTCTGATCAATGTAATGTCGAGTAAATATTATGACAACATGCGACAGTAGATCGATACTGACATTATAAAGTGACACATTAGACTGAAACGGTTTCTTGGTCACTGTGAAAATTCAGTGATTCCACCTTTATTCAGTCACACTGAGCCGTCAGCAGCATGAATAAAGTTCAATAGATAATAAAGTTAATCAAACTGCATTCTGATCTGAATCAGCGCCAGGAGAGAAAATAAACTTGATCAATCAGTGATTTCTGGGTTATCGTAGATGGATTTGATTGACAGGTCATCAACCTCACACCAAGTTTAAGTTTGTTTGAAATAAACTTTCATGTATTTTAACTGCAGCAGCTTCGTGTCTCAGAAACCAAATGTGAACGCTGAAGAAACAAACCGGACTCTGAATGGAAGCGGTGCAGTGTGAACGCGGCCTGCGGCGGTGAACTCGGTCTGTTGTGTCTGTGCTCTGTAGGTACTTCTTAATGCTGATATGAAGTTATGAATTATTCTGGTCTGTACAAAACAAATATGTGAATGACTGCGTGACAGTGAGGATGTGTGTGTGTGTGTGAGAATACATTCAAGTGTTTTTCAATGTGTCTTGCTGTAATTTTGTCGCGACGTACCAGAATGCTGTGACTTGGCATGCCCCCCCCCCCACCCCACCCCTGTTATACATAAAAAAGTTGTAACTCCTCCAATGTGTCAGTGTGCGTGATTCAGAGCATCTTTATTCTAATTTTTACTGTTTTTAGTTAAAACGTAGAACCTAAACTCAGTTTCCTTTTCTTTACTGAGGAGCTAAGAACATCTACTCAAGTACTGTCACATATAAGGTACTTGGTCTGCATCTCAGAGGAAAATATTTTTACTTCACTATATTTATCTGACCGCTTTAGCTACTTTACAAATTAAGATTTAAAGCGACTATTTTTATTGTTTAATTAATTTTCACGTGAAAACATTTGATGGTTTCAGCCTCTCGAGTGTGAAGATTTGCTGCTTTTCCTTTCAATAATTTTAATATGTGCTTAATAATGTGGGGCCTTGGACTGCTAGTTGGACGCGCTGTGAAGGCGTCGCTTTGGGCTCTGCGTCATTGTGACGGCAGAATGTTTACAAACCAAACAATCGATCGATAAATGGAGACAATAATCAGCAGATTAATTCATCATGAAAAGAATCATTGATGGTTCAAGATGAGCTCCACCTCGACCAACAGTAAAATCCTGCTTTTATATTATCTCATTAGATGATTATTCCTCATCATTAATGTAAAATAGTATAACAGTCACAGGGGACATTTTACTGCATTGAGTACTTTTACTTTTAATACTTGTACCAGAGTATTTTTTACTTTGTGGTGTTAGTACTTTTGCTTAAGTAAGTACAAGTAAGTAAGTAAATATACTCTGAAACTTTTAGGCACTTTTTCTATTAAAAACAAAAGATGAAGGAAGTGTTGAGGATGAGGAGGCACCACTGTGTATTATATTATATACGACCACTGGAGGGCGCCAAAGTGACAGACGGTGACTTACGTGATGAAAAAGAAATATTTCTGTTTTTTTATTCACTGTTAATCACTTTGGGAGTGATTATTATCTGCCAGCGCTGTGGTTCAAGTTGTTCTCTTCATTCCAGACAGATTTCTACTTTTAAAGCTGCAACTTTTTTACTTTTTTCAGTCTGCAGTGAAGATGACACAGCATGACATGCGGCGTTTTGTGAAGTTATTTCATCAACTGAGCAGCTGACGTGACAGCAAACGTTGGACTCAAGAGTTGAAGGTACACCGCTGGCGAAAAGCAGGGAAACAAGAAGTGAATATACAAACCAGGGCCTCCTGCTGGGAGGTTTGATGCTAAAAATGTGATGTTACAAAACTCAGAGCTAAAGCTGCTGAGTCATTCCTCTGTCAGACGTCCAGATCATGATGAGCTCCACCTCTCTGCTGTTCTCTCTGGGCTCAGGGCCACATTAACCCTCTAATTGGCCCCAGGGCTAAAACGAGCTGTGGGCCCCCAAATTTTTTCTTGGAAGCAGTTTTGTCTTCTTCGTCTTTGGTTCGAGATTTTCTACATTTTCCAGAGCTGCGGAGTTATGAGTTTATTGCATCCAGCTGCTGAACCTCGTTACACACATGCAGATGTGGTGGCAGCGCGTTGTGTTGGTGCATTGGAAGCTTTAATAAGACGTTCTTGTACATTTATTTAATATAAAATAGTTATTAATCCCTTAGGCTACAAATATTATTCTGCATAATGAATACTTTTACTTTTGGTACTTTAAGTCTATTTTGATGCTAATACTTTTCTACTGAAGTAAGAGCTTGAATGCAGAATTTTTACACTGTGGTGTTACTACTTTTACTTGAGAAAAACAACTGAATACGTCTTCCTCCGCTGGAAAAGCCGCTATTGCTAACATAAAAATAAAATCTCATATTAACACTTCTGTTGTTCAGTAACTTTAAAAATGAGCTTTGTGTTTGTTTGTCCCTCTTTTCTCTTATTATTTAACTGCTACGAAGTTTGAAACAAAACTAGCTAACTCACGCTGTGAAACTATGAGGATGACAGCTTAATCTGTCTGAAATAAAGTGAACATACATGTCAGTTACGTGAAGAAACACAGAGTCTTCGGTGTCACATAGAGATTTATTTTCTTTGATTAAAAAGTATTGAACACATAAAGTACATAAAGTGACAATGATGGTGAAGGGGCCACAGAACAGGCCGACTTCTCAACAAGGCCACGAAAACAACATCAGAGCCGCTTGTTAGCGCTCATCTTCCCTCCAACACACACACACACACACACACACACACACACACACACACACACACACACACAAACACACACACTCACACGACTTCAGTCACCACAGTACACAAGTTAAACCTCCCAAAATCTGTCTGGGGACATTATGACGCTTTGAAATGCAAAAATATGCTACACGAGTAAACACAAAGTCACAAAACACACACACACACACTGTTCACCTGTTGGGATGAAAACTGTGAACACACACACACACACACACACACACACACACTGACATGCACACATTTAATTTGCCTCTCATGGAGACTGAGATGACTCTGCAGCTCAGCGTCCCGCCGGCTCGTCGCGTCACCGTGAAGTTTTGGTTTTAATGGAGGCGAGTTGGCACATACAAGCTGATCCTTCCACAGGACCATAATAATAATAATAATAATAATAATCATTATTATTATTATTAGAAGAAATGAGAGCACTGCTGTCATTTTCAGATGCAGCTGTTTTACTGCATTCTGCTGATGATGATGAGGATTTTGCACCAAACGTTTCATGATGCTTCATATTTAAAAAGCTGTTTTTGTTTGTTTTCATGGTTTTAAATCAACTGAAACCAAAAAGTCCTGAATAAAAGGAAAGGAAGTGTGTAATCTGAGGTTTCAGAGGTGTGACAAGAGTGTTAAAGTGCCGTCCGACACAAAACACTAATCGATTTGGGGTTTTTTTTGTCAAAGAAATAGGAGAGAAAGGCCCATTTCCCAGAGTGACGTCAAATTACTTGTTTCGTTTGACCAACAGTCGGAAACCTGAAGATCTTTTATTCAAAACAACATAAAACACATTTCAGAAGCTGGAATCAGCAAATGTTTGGCGTTTTGCTTTTAAAAAAAATTAATCAGTTATCAAAACTGTTGCAATTCATTATCTGTCTGACTAATAATTAACCAGCTAATTGTTTCAGCATGTATATCTGTGTGTTTGTTTGTTAACTGGACATTTCTACATATAGCACCATGTAGGTTACATAGAGGTCACAGAGAAAACCTCCGTCTCCACTGTCATTAAATTGTATGGACTGAACTCATGAACTCTCTCACTATTAAAAGTTCATGAGACACATTCGCTGTTACTGTCTGACAAACCTGGGAGCTGGTTTTAGTGAGTGACTCGCCTCTTATTTGTAGTTAATTTTGGTGTTTCTTCTGACTCGGGCGGTTTGGACTTTCAGCCTCGTGATGTTTTGCACATGTGGCTAACAGATATTTATAAGGATCTTGGATTGACTGACTGTTCTGTGCCGATATTAAACGTCACCGGGCTCAAAAACAAAAATCTGACTGTAAATCTGACGCTGTTATTCATTTCACCTGCACACTTTTCACCGTCGTGTTGTTTATTTGTAAAGGTACGTTTGGAGGCCAAAGATATTTGATCAATGAGCACACACGGGGGGGTAAAGTCTCTCCCCTCGCCTGAAAGTAAACATCATGTCGACACACTCTGTCACTGCCTTTGATGAGATGGAAACACACACACACACACACACACACACACACAGGTGGAGGTAACCTCAGGCAACAGGAGGAGGAAGAGGAGGAGCTTCGTCCTCCTCAGCTCCTGATCAGAGTCAGAAACTCGTCACGGGTTTTTGGATCTTCCCTGAAAACTCCCAACATGGTGCTGGTGACGGTTTTACTGTTCATCTTCTGAACGCCTCGCATCACCATACACATGTGACTGTGGAGAGAGGAAACGAAGAGTAAGGAAGTGAAGTGAAGTGAAGGAAAAGAAGTGAGGAATAAAAGAACAAATGGAAAAGAAATTAAATGAAGAAATAGTAGAGCAGAGAAGAAAGAAAGAACGAGGAGGTGAAGGGAAGGGTGTGACAGAAAAGAGAAAGTTATTAAAAGGATTGTTGAAAATGAAAGTAAGGGAAGGGAGGTAAAAGAAGTGGGGAGTATAAAGAAAGGTGAGGTTGAAACGATGGAGGCGAAGCAGAGAAAACAGGGAGTAAATGAAGTGATGGAGATGAAAGTAATGAAACCGAAGTCAAAGAAATGTAAGTATAAAAAAGAAAAAAGAGGTGAGGGAAAGGAGGAGATGTAAGTAAATGAAAAGAAATGAAGTGGTGCACATGAAAGTAATGCAAAAGAAATTGAAGTATAAAAAGGAGAGGGGAGGAGCAAGGTACAAAGAGGAGGTGAAAGGAAAGGAAATCAAAGGAAATTAAGTGATGGATTAAGTGAAAGTAAAGGAAACGAGGACGAGGAAAGGAAAGGATGTGGAGGAAACTGAAGTGTGCATGAAAACACATATTCCACTCAGTGGACGTACGTACGTCGCCTCGATGACCACGCCGACCCCGGTGGGCTGCAGGGCCTCGGTGATCGCTACAGCAATCTGTTTGGTCAACCTCTCCTGAACTGTGGACGCACACAAGACAGAAGAAGACAAACATGAACCGGCCGACAGCAAAAAGAAAACACTGAACTCTGAACAGAAACGACAATCTGTGTTTGCGTAACAAACAAACAGACTTTCGCTTGGTACCTTGTAGTCGACGGCTGTAGATTTCAACAATCCTGAGGGAGAGAAAAAGAGAGGAAACGCTTCAGTGACGCATCGTCAGTGCAAAGAAGTTCACAAACTGCTGAAATAGACGACTAACTGGCCAAGAAGACGGACAAAACACATCCTGACTGTATCTAAAAAACACTTAACTCAAAATGATAAAGGCAAGTCAACAATATTTTCAGTAGACAGCACCAAATGTGGATTAATCCGCCGCTGAAAATAGTCCCCAACAAATGCCCTATTTCCTCCTGTTTGAGTAACTCCAGCGAGCAGAGCGCTACAGACTGAGTAGGGGTGTTGGTTTTAATCTTTTCATGGTATTTGTGGACAATAAGAGACATATAGAATAATGCCATCGTTTGAGACAGTAATTAAGGTTGTAAGTCGCTTTGGATGAAAGCTAAATAAACGTAATGTAACGACATTAATAAAATAAATGGAAACAATCAACATGAGGCCACATCATCAATCTTTGACCGGTCATCCACACGATGAAACGCGATGAAGCATCTGTGTTTTGGCGTCGGAGCAACATCTGATGAGCTACTGACGACAAAGAGGAGCATTTAGAGTCATCCTCTTTTCAAAGACTGTGAAGGGTTTTTGTGTTTTCTGCAGGAGCAAGAAAGAAGTTGATGACAAAGGTAACTAACTTCCCTGAGCTCCACCATCGTTTTAAATGTCAGCTGGTGTCACATCTCGTAAACTGAACTCGTTCACGTGGACATTTCTCACCCAGCCAAAATAAACAAAAACAGTAACTTTAAAGCTACGGCCCGTTCTGACGAGCGAACGGAAGGAAAATGAACACGTCTGCAGGAGCGACTCGGCCTTCACCTTCGACCTGTTGCTCTTCACTGTGAGCAAAACCACTTTGGACAAATTCGACCTCATTCACCTCCGAGTAAATGCCACAAGACCAAACGGGCGGCAGGAGGAGTGACAGGACGTACTGTACGTACAGAAAGGGAAGGCGAGATGCTGCAGCTGGAAAGAAGAAAACTGAACAAAGCCTGGTTCTAATTATAAAGCTGGATTTGTTAGTCTGATCAAAACCATCAGGACTTTAGAGGATGTTCTTTTTGTATGTGTGATGAGATCCCTCACCGGCTTCCCACTTTGTATTAAAATCATATGTATAATATAAGTTTCATTCATAAAACTGTGTGCTTGGTTAGTTAACGTTACCCAGCCCATTAGAAATGAGGTACACAGTCAGCTACGTTCAGGTGCTGGCAGCGTTTTGTTTTGTCTATTATATTTATGCAATTTTAGACACTTTTGTTTACAAATTGGGGTGACGTGAAAGAGATTAGGATGCTCTTCATAACATGAAATACTAAAAAGATCCTCTTCTAATTCAAGAGCAAGAAACAGGAGACGATCACGCACACTTCATCCAGATTATCTAAACGAATGTATTTGTTAATGTCTCTGATTGGCCGTCAGTGTGCAGGACTACAGTTAGTACAGCAAGTTGAACCAGGAAGTCAGCCTGTAGTCTGCGATGGATGTTCACGACAGACAGTTTGGGTGATCATTTTACTGTTTGCCTGCGTTTTCTCTTCCTAATAAATCTGAGCTAACCTAATAATAAATATTGTCCCCAGATCTCAGCAAGAAAACGCCGAAAATAAGACTCGAGCCGTATAAAATTAGAGCCCGCAGAAACCAAACGCTATGGCTCGTTTTATCAGCGCCACCTGGTGTGCAGCAGGAGAGCTTCATGTTGGTGATTGTTTCGCTGTTTCTCATCACAATGCGAGTGTGTATGTCCGGTACTGGGTTAGTGAGGGGTGTTAGTGCGATAAGCCTGAAGGTATTGGGGTCAGTGGGATCAGATTCTACACCAGTACACACACACACACACACACACGTTTTAATAATCAGCTTAAATACACACTAGCTCTCTCTCTCTCACACACATCTACGGCCAATTAAACGCTGCCCTGGGTAAACACACACACACACACACACAGTTACAGTAAACACACTCACCTGGCCAGCTTGCTGAGACCCAGAACTCTCTTGTTGGGGAGGTAACCGATGTGAACCTGCACACAGTGAAACATTCGAGATCAAATATTTCACAGTTAACCCTGTTTTCACTGCGGGGGACGATGTCGAGGACGCAGAGTGTGAACTCGTCTCATCTGAAGCTCAGTTTAAATGTTAACCGGCAGAGACCAGACGAAGGTCCACGTCTGGATCTCGGTGGCTTTTAGTTTTGGTTGTTTTTAGCGTAACTGGACATCAGAGTCAAAGATGAGGACGAAATGAAATGAGTAAATTGAATGACGAGTTCACGAGGCCGAGCAGCGAGGAAGAGAAAAGGATTGTTTCAGTGTAGAGCACCATTCTGGGTTTTAAAAAACAATCATCATTAACTTGATCGTGCTCTGTAGGAAAGCAGGAGACGGTCTGTTCTGAATTAACCTTAACCTGATGCTAAAACCAACCAGTTAGAGTTTGGTGAGTTAAACTGGTTTATCCTGGATATTCAACTGTCCACCTGCCTTTTACTTTAAGGGCAATTCCACTAAAATACAACAAGTGTTTTTTTAGTTTTTTTTCCTGAAACGCACTTTAAGTTACTGGCTCTTGCGGTGTGAAATAAATAAACGAGAGTTTAACACAAACACACGTCAGGTTTATCACAGAAACCAAAAAGACGAAGCAGGTGGATGAGCAACAGACGAGAGGAGGAAGAGACGGAGTCATCGGCTGGAGAATCACTGCTGTGGATGTCTGGAGGCTCTAATTCTCTTACACACACACACACACACACACACACACACACACACACACACACACACTCAAATGTCAGACGCAATTTGTTGACAAGACGAGAGAAAGGGCAGCAGCAACAAGCGTGCAAGGATTTCTTTTTCTCCCTTTTCCTCCAGTCCCTCCTTCTTCCTCCCCCCTCCTCCTCCTGACATATCGACATCAAACACACCGACTGTCACGGCTGCCTTTTCACTTATCTCACATTATTCACATTATTCAGATTTACTGGCACATGCTGCGAGTGACGATGGGGCGAGGTAAAAAAAATAAAAAACCCAAAAAGGAATAAAGAATGAGAGGAATCATCTAAGTTAAAGCAGCCCACGTATAATATACTGCAGAGCTTCTTTTCTTTAGCCACTTTTAGTTCAGAGCTTTGGTTTTATGGCACATTTACTGTTTGGTTCAGTTCTGTTTTCAGCAAACAAGCTCTGATGAATCCACCTCACGCTACCCGCTCAGCACCAAACAGCAGGCACAGCTAAAGGGACATATTTCACAGGCATCAGGTGGCGAGAAACATTTCTCTGTGTCTTTTGGATGTGTAAATAGGTAACTGTTATATCACTGATTGATTAATGTAGCTTTAAGTTTCTTTAAATTTAGGGAAAAGGCACTGACCTTATGCTCTGTGGCCAGTTTATTAGGTAGACCTAACTAAACTAATGCAGCCTAATACAACAGTCCTCCTTCATGAAGGTTACCGTTTGTTTGAGAGAGTTGTTGATTCAACTGTATGGTCGTTTCCTCTGACCGGTGTGTCTATTATTTTGTCCCCCCCATTTATATCAACAAGGTCCGTTGTATTAGACTGCATTAGTTTTATCTCGGTGGAGCTGATAGACTCGTGTTATCCATCGAATGCATCATTTATACCATTTATAACAACTTTTATTTATTTATTACAACTTGACAATTTATGAATTTAAGTTTTGTGGGTTTAAATTTCACCCAGCGGGGCGTCAAAGACACGAGAAGGACACTTGAACCACATGCAGTTTATTATTTCTTTTGTATATTTCAGAGAGGAAGACGAGGACAACTCTGTCTGTCAAATCAAACTGCCTTCCTCTCCAGAGTTTCAACAGGAAATACATCATAGAAGAAGAACTGACTCCATTTTAAAAGGCTGAACAGAAGAAGATCAAAAGAAGGGAGTTGTTGTTTTTTTATTTATTTATTTCCTCTTCAAACTGTTGATCTGACAGCGGCTACCTGCACGCCATCTGATCGACAATAGAGGAGGAGGAGGAGGAGGAGGAGGAGGAGGAGGAGGAGGAGGCCTCTCTCTCTGTGTGGTGAGTCACCGAGAGACACAACAGATGAGAGAGGCTGGATAAGAGGCAACGCTGCTGACGATGACGAGGGGAGGGAGGAGGTTTAGGGACATAAACAGCCACCTGATGGCCACACACACACACACACACACACACACACACACACACACACACACACACACACACACACACACACACACACACACACACACACACACAGTGACACAGGAGGTGTGGTAAGTGCTCGTGTGATTCACTGCTGTCATCAGAGCCCGTTTACACCGGTGGAAAAGGATCAGCTGCCAGCCTCTATTGTCTTAAACGACATGCACCTGCAGGCGACGATGGAGGGATAAGAGCAGCAGAGGAAGAGAAATCTGAGAGCGGGAAGAAGCCAATCAGGTTTTAGTGGAGAGTAATGATGTCACAGGAGCAGGAAGGGGGGAAAAAAACCACTAAACAAACGCAGGATGAACAGATCTCAGCTAATGTGATTGTTTCTCATGTTGTTCAGACCATCCGCCTCCAGAGATGCTTCTTCAGATTCACATCTGTGTTTCTGTGACAACCTTTCTCTATTAAACTGCCTCTTTCTTACGTTTCTTCCATCTTTTCCCTGTTGAAGATTTTCTTCACACACAGCAAAGTACAAATAGTTTAATGTCTGTGGATGTATCGGGGAGGGGGGCCTGTGTTTGTGTTTTTGTTCATATTCGTTCTAATAGCTCAAAATAAAATGAAAAATAAATAAAGTTCTGCCTGTGCCAAGGGTTGGTGTTTGAATGTTAAAAATAAACAGTATGAAAAAGCAGCTGTTTCCAAACTATAGGGTCTGTACGGTAAATATGAAGCTACAGCCGGTTAGCTTAGCTTAGCACAAAGACTGGAAACAGGGGGGAACTGCTAGCCTAGCTCTGTCCACCCACCAGCACCTCTAAAACTCACTACGTCACATCTTGTTTGTTTATTCTGTGCAAAAGCTGGAGTGTATAAATGACAAGTGGTAGTTTTACAGGAGGTTATGAGCCAGACTATTTCTTGGCAGGGACCAGTAACTTCCTGGAGTCTCGGCTGGTTGCCCGGCAACGTCTCAGAGCCACGACATACTTCAGCTCATAACCCCCAGTAAAACCACAACTTTACGATTTTCTTCTCGATTGATCTTAATTTTAGCGTTCACACAATACGATCTACGAATCTAAATGCTGACCGCATGTTTTCTAAACTGACTGCTGATTTGTCGGCCTTTGGCGCTACACGACACACACACACACACACACACACACACACACACCTGTTGACTCTGAACTCATCTTTCCATTAATTAATAAATCTTCTTCTCCTCTTCTTCATTTGCTGCTGCTGTTTTCATTTCAGGTACCTGTTGAACCCTGATGTGTGTGTGTGTGTGTGTGTGTGTGTGTGTGTGTGTGTGTGTGTGTGTGTGTGTGTGGTTCTCTCACCCTGCCGAAGATGGGCACCAGGTGATGTTCACACATGGAGAACATGTCGATGTCTTTGACGATCACCATCTCGTCGTGGTCTTCGTCGAAGATGGCGTCGTTGAGCACGTCTGCGGTGGAAAAACGGAGGAGTTTGTTTGTTGAATTTAAATTTAAAGATTTAACATACCTGACTTCTGTCTTTCTGTTTATTTATTCATTTCACTGTTAGTCCATCGACTGTGTTTATTCAAGCATTTGATCGACCTGTTTCTGCAAGAATTTGCCTTTTTATGAATTTTGAATTCATATTTGATTCATTTATTGACCACCTCCTTTGTTTTATAGACTGTGCAGCTTCATTTTAAATTAAATGTATACTTGTTTTTTCTTTTCTCTGAATGTTTGTTGTGATAGCTTTGCACCAAAACACCTAAACCTGATTCAGATTTTATTGAATGATTATAAGGTGTGTTGAATGTCGGAACTTTTTAAAACTGTCCTCCATCACTTTCTGTCCCCTCCAGGACGGACAGATGGAAACCACCAGGGACGCCCTGTCCACCTCGACCGCTCAGCTGTCTTCGTCGTCGTTTCTCTCCGGCAAACATCGCAGTCTAATTATAGCTCTGCCTCCATACGCTCCTTCCTGTTGTTGCTTTATTGCATTTTTCAGTTGCCGGGGGTTCAATAAACCGCTTTATCTGTTTGTGACGACGCAGGCGTCTCTCGCTCTCACCGCGGCACTTTTTAATTTCCTGACTGGCTATCTGTTGGGGGAGGAAGGGGGGGGGTCCAAAGTCAGACATTTTCTAATTCTGTACATAGTGGCTTTAAATATTGCCTCTATCTGAAGTCTATTAGTTTTATCCACAGCAGAGTTTCAGCAGCTCCAGGACGCACTTTGTCTTTTCACGAACAAGACAAACTGCTTCTGGACACCTTCAGGTCGCCGCTGTAATAAAGTGGTAATCGTGTTTTGAAATCGAGAACAAAGTGAAAGCGAGACTTCGCTGCTGATGACGTCGTCGTCACCAAGTTAACCGCTCGGATCTGAAAACAATGATACAACAGTCTGATCATCACCTGTCTGTCGGTAAATGAGTCTGATTAACCTGGAGGTTTGTTTCAAATCTGATCCTCCGACTGTTTGTCGTCTCTCTGGGGCTGAAACCATTAGTTGATTAATCGATAACTATTCTGACAAACTGCCAGCTCCTCAGTGGTGAAGATTTGCTTCTTGTCTTCATCTTATGGGACAGAAAACTGAATATCTTTGGGTTTTAGACATCCAGTAATTACAGAGCAACACGTCGTGTTTGCTGCAGGTGGTTTTTCTCTGAACAGTGAGCTGAAACTATAAAGCTCTGTCACATTGTTTTAACACTGTTCTTGGATACATTGCTATTATAAAAATATAAATATGGCCGTTTTCATTCATTCCGTTAGCTGCAGTCAGAGTACAATGTCATTAATACTGAAGTGATAAAAAATAAGACCCACGTTGTTGTAACAAACCAGACTTTTACCTCCTCATTACAGCTTCTTACACCATCAGTTACAGTGAAAGTTGCATCTCTCTCTCTCTCACACACACACACACACACACACACACACACACACACACACACACACACACACACACACACACACACACACACCTGAGGACAATAACGTTAAGTCAACCTTAACTAAATAAAGGGCAGCTGGTGAGGACGGCCGGTTCGGACGCCCTGGGTGACAGAAAGACGAGGCGGCTATCAGGTAATGACAGTGTTACTCATCATCAGCTCTACATTCAATAATGTTGCCCCCCCCGTGTGTGTGTGTGTGTGTGTGTGTGTGTGATTGTGAATGAATACCACACACACACACACACACACACACACACACACACACACACACACACAGAGTGAAGAGGCCACATGTTGACACGCTCTGAATGAAGCAGGAAACGGTGGAGTGAATGACTGAATAAACAAGGTTATTCATTTATTGTTCAGACAGCGAGACGTGTGTGTGTGTGTGTGTGTGTGTGTGTGTGTGTGTGTGTGTGTGTGTGTACCATTCACACTCACACACGCACACACACACACATACATAGTGGTAACCCAGGGCATTTATTCGTGAGTCACCCCTGTACATCCCTGCCTTTAAACACACACACGATTTGTGTTTGAGCAACATTCATAATAAGTTGTTTATGTCCCTCTTTCACATCCCATAATATTCAATAATATTCAGTCTGCTGATGTTTTCAGATCTCAGGAAAGTCTAAGGAAATTGTGTTTTTGTTCATTTAAAAAGGCGTTTATTGACTGAACCTGGCGACACCCTGATGCTCCGGGCTGTCTTTGTGTGTCTTTGTGTGTGTGTGTGTGTGTGTGTGTGTGTGTGTGTGTGTGTGTTGCTAGGCAATCAGCTGGCGATCCTTCAAAATCAGGTGTTGGGTACCGTGCTAGCTAATGTCATGTTAGCGTGAATTAGTGTAGTCGAAAATGAAAGTGCAGCGTTTGAACTGTGGAAACTGGTTTAATGTTAATAATAATGTTAATATATTATATATATTATAATATATTAACATTTCAAATGCTCTCACTTTCAGTTTTACCTCCAAATGACGTGGTTTGGATAATCTGTTTGTTTACAACCTGTGATCGTCCGGCCGGCTCAAAACTGATAGAAATGATGAACAAAACTACAACAAGACTACAGCCATGCTAAATGCTAATGTCAGCATGCTCACAATGGCAACGCTAACACGCTGATGTTTAACATCTTAGCGTGTTAGCATGCTAACATTGGATAATTAGCACTTCACACAAGCTGAGGCTGATGGGAATTAATTATTTGGTCATGAAAGTATCGGACACATTTTAAATTTGACCTGATGGTGGCGCTACATGAAAAGTCATCCAGAGGAGGAACATGAATATCTGCATGAACTTTCGAGGCACTTCTTCCAAATAGTGAGAGATTTTAAATCTGGACAAAGCGGAGGTGACCAGGAAGTGTATACATATATTCATACCATCGGCACCGCTTGTAATGCGTCATCTTCTGTTATAGAGGATCTTTGATGACATCAGGCTGCCGTGGTTCATCAACTACAGCCTCAAAAATGTGCCGTGAAGGGATTTAACAGCCAATCAGAGGGCTTGAAACTCTGAGAGCGGAGTGAAGTTTAGAGGTTGAGCTTTGCTGAACTTGAGGGATAAATTCAGGAATTCAGATCAAACTAATTTGGGATTTTAGATTAATTTTAGATCAATTGCAGTGATTCAAATTTTGTGAACAAAAATGACCAAAATGAAGGGATTTGTTTCTTTTTTTTATTATGACAGACTGAATATTTTTGTGTTTTTAACTGTTGGTCAGATAAGAAAAAAAAAAGCTATTTGAATACGTCAACTTGCATTTTGGGGAAATGTAATGAACGTTTTGTGATTTTTCATAGACCAAGCAATTAATATAGAAAATAATTCACAGGCTTATTGATAATGAAATGAATTGTAATTTAATTAAAAGCAGAAACGTGTGCACTTTTAATCTGTAAGGTCACAAGAATTTCTGCTTAATCTCTGCATAACTTTTCCTCATTACAGTTGTGTCATGTGCTCGACAACAAGAAGCTTTTAGGCTCATGTTGTGATGAAAACTGAACCTGTGACCTGCACACACACACACACACACACACACACCCTGATCAAACAGCCACTAAAAGTGCTTTAACTCTCCACAAACATCCTACAAGACTACATGTGTTTTTTATGCTCTCTGCTGTCCAACAAGTCAAAGGGGAGTCTCCTGTAACAGCCAATCAGCGGACAGACAGATGAGCACCGCCTGAACCTGAACAACAACGTGTTGTTCTTCAGGTTCAGGCGGTGCTCATCATCATCTTCGTCACAGTCCGTCCTCTGCTGCTCAGAGGTAAGGAGAAGGTCGTCCGGTCGTACCTGAGGAAAATGTCTCAGGACCGAACGACATGAATCACCATCTTTTCTCTGGGTGGCCTCACGTTTTTTCTCTCCCTCCTCTGCATTCCTTCCTTCAGCACTACAGCTTCTCAACACACACACACACACACACACACAACTACCCCCACAACAGCCAAACTGCCTCCAGATGGAGTTCCAGATGAGGCCGAGGCAGCAGATCCCAGAATCCAGCCCCTCCAGCGAGCCGTAGCTTGGAGAAGCCGGCCCATGTGATCCTGAGGCGACGTCTTCAAATTGCTCCTTCTGTCCGACCAACAGAACAAAACTCAAAAGATCTTCAGTTTCCAGTCAAATAAAAACAGACAAATCGTCACGCTGGAGGAGCTGGAAACAGGAAATGTCTCACATTTTTACCTCAGTGTCTTAAATGTATCATGGATTATCCAAATATCTTAGCAGATTAATTTACAGCAGATCCACTAATCGATTAATCGTTTCATCTCTACTCAAAACAACTGGAATATCTGCATTTACAACAGCGGAGCCGAAGATGATGTTTTAGGTTTTAATATTTAATTCATCTCAAAGCTCGAAACATGTTTTCTCTATTTCATGATATAAAAAGGTCCAAAAGGTGACGTTTACTCTTGACCTCGTGATTTTAATTTGAAAGGAATTATTTCAGAATAAAAGATTCCTGGTTTTTGGGGGAAAAGGCTCCGCGCGAGAGCTTTAAACAGATGACACCCAACAAGTAGAATGAAGTCCAGCTGTGAGGTTTTACATTAATGCATCAGTGCTAATAATCAGAGGTCTCTCTCATTATGCAGCGGAACAACTTTTCATTAATATTATAATACATTGATCTATATTGTCTTATTATTGCTGATCGATTATCGTATCTTTCATGTTGGGCTTTATATGTTGTTGTGTAGTTTATTGTAGAAGAAGACATCATATATTAGAAACTGATCCCCTGTTATGTAAAATATTCCTGTCCACAGTGACTGTCAGAAAGTACAATATGACGTAGTGTAACTGGGAAATACTCCAGTATAAGTAGCTCAGGTACAGTAAGTGATCAGTTATTAAGTATTAATTAATAAAACATGGAGTGAAGTGAGTGTTGTTGTCCCTCCTGTGTCGGAGCCGCCACCTGTTGAAGCGGAGCACAAATCCCCCCCCCCCCCCCCCCCCCTCCACTGAGCGGCTTTGTGGATTTAAAAACTCACCGATAATTTTCTCCTGGTAGCCCTTGGTGAAGAACTGCATGGCGGTGGCGGCCCTCCAGGGGGTTTTGAGGAGCCCCTGCCGCTGCGGGTCCTCCCCGAGCCCCCGCAGGATGGTGGTGTAAGCCGCGGCCAGGGAGGGCAGGCTCATCTCGTTGTCCTCCACGCTCCTGGTGCGCTCCTCTCTCCAGCTCTCCATCACCGAGGCGGCCGGCCGGTGCGAGCCGGACTCCGCGCCCGGAGGCTGAGGAGCGGCGGTGCGCCCGCTGCCGCCGGCCGGCCGCTTCACCATCCCGTCAAAGTGTCCGTTGAGCACCGAGCCGCCGTCCCCGGTGTCCTTCTTGTCGTTCGAGCTGTACTGCGTCTGTTTGGAGTGATCCATCAGCTCTTCTTCTGCTGCTGCACTTGCTGATCACTTTCTCCTCCTCACTCTTTGCTCTGGTGTCTCTCGTGCTTCTCTTTTTGAGTGCGCGCTCCTCGCGCAGCTTCCGCATCCTCGAGCTTTATAACAGCAGGATAATCCAGGGAGGGCTCCTATTGGCTGGCCGGCTGCAGAGGGCGGGGCCACCTCGCTCCTGAGGACCCTGAAGATGAAGAGCTGCAGACCTGTTGTCACAGCGTCAGTGGAGCAAAGTACCTTCACTTTGGTGTTTCCGTTTTCTGATACTTCTACTGCACTACAATTCAGAGGCAAATATTACTTTGTAGTACTCATCCAACTTCAGTTACTAGTTACTTTGCATATTCAAATTAATGATAAGGTATCATTATTGGTTAAGATTAAACTTCCCCTGCTGCCCAGCAGTTTATAAAGTTATTAAAATGCCATTAAAGTGATGAACACATGAATGCATCAATAATTAAAATCCAATAATATAATGTACATTATTCTGCATTATGAGTACTTTTGTTACTTTGAGTACATTTTTTTTTACTTTTACTTAAGTTTGAATGTAGGACCTTTACTTGTAACACAGTATTTCTACATTGTTGCACTGCAATTTTTAGTTAAGTAAAACATCGGAGTACTTCTTCCACCACAAAAAGATAAAAACAAAACTTACAAGGGTACATGTATTCTACAACTACTACACATGAATGGAGTAATACCACAAAGAACAAAAACAAGTAGCTTGACTTTTTGGGAAATACACTTTCTTGCCAAGAGTCAGACACACGTGTCCGTTAAATATGAAGCTAAAGCCAGCGGCGAGTTAGCTTAGCATCAAGAGGGGCTGGCTTGTCATCACGGGTTACCGTGGCAACCACCAGAGACTCCAGGAAGTCACTCAAGTTTCAGGTAAACATGAGTAAGAAGTTTAAAGGATAAGAAGACGTGATCCAGGCTTTTTGTGACTTGACCCATTCGACTGATGAAAAACTACAGCGGCCAGCTGTTTCAGGAAGTCCCTGAACCTTTTTTTAAAAACTTAAACTAAATATCTGTCTTCAGTTGGAGGGAGGGGTAGTCAGAAAGTACTGAGAGACGAACACACTGTTGTGTTTTGGTCTTTTTTCTTTTCATTTGTCGACAAAAAGAAAAATATAGAATAAAACCAGCCTCAACCTTGAAAGAGGCCACAGCTGCTTTATGTGAATGAAGAGAAAAACAAAGACCAAAATGTGAACTAACAAACATTTATATTTATTCAATACTTAAAACACATGAACAGTTTTAGAAAAGAAAAGAAAAGACAGAAAAAAAAAAACAAGGATACTGCAGTATTTATATTTGAACAGGGGATGAATTTCACCAATCATCACTAACTTTTAAGGCGTTTTAAGAGCTTTACATGTTCTGATATAGTGCCTCAAAGCACAGAGAACATATTCATCAACAAATAGCTTTAACAGGATTTACACAAAAACGACTATCAATAAAACGTTTAGTTTTTGTTAAAAGCAAATGCCGAAAGCTTGGAGGACGGATCCAAAGATTTCTTCTTCTTGGCACTGTTTTCATCCGCTTCCGCTCGGCCATTTTCATTCTCTGCACCTCCTCCTTCTGCTCTCTTCCTCTTCTTCAGATCTGCTGCGTCTCCAGTTTGGCCTTTTGCTCTTTCTGTCCACGACTGATCGAGAAAAAAAAAAAAAAAAAAAAACCCACATGAAATGCAGATGTTAATTACAGAAGAGGACAAAACAAAATGATATTGTTCTTCAGTCTATATCGAGGCTCCAAACACCTACATGATGATGCCTGAACACACACACACACACACACACACACAGAAACACACAGAAACACACACAGAAACACTCAAGCGTGCAGTTTGAAATTGCATCTTGTCATGTATAATCACTATTGACAGGCTGCATCTCTTTGGCCTGCTGCCTCTTTTCCTCCTCATGCTTTTATTTTTTTGTCTGCCTTTCTATCGGAGACAAAAGGAAGCGCTTTCCTGGACGTAATGGAGCCGGGATGAATCATCAGGCCTGGTGAGTGGACTGGCAACAACACACACACACACACAACACACACTCTTCACCTCCAGCGCCCAATGAAGCACTGCCATTAACCCCATGCATATTCAAAGCAAGCAAACACCACCATTACAGAGCTGGTAGATGGTACAAGCTGTGACGTCTCACCATTCAACTGTCATTTTATTGTATTTATGTGTGCGAGTTGCTCCTAATTACATTATTCTGTCCACACACAACCCCCGAGGTCAGACGTTAACGAGGTTTCAGGCTAAACGTGCCTCTGCAGGGTCATTTGCAGCTGAAATGCACCGGAAACTGCAAGTCAAAGCCTCCGCGGTTACCAAACGTCATTTGAATGATAAAAACAATACGCAAGAGGCTGAACGTGTTGCTACAGGTAGAAAAATCTAAGCAGGAAGTCCAGTTTGAAGGCTCAGATGTCAACAACCACTCAAAACATCTATGCTTCTGGCTTCTATAATGTGAGCATTTGCTGCTTTTCCCTGTTTAATACAAATGGGAATTGAATCTTTGTGTTTTGGACCGTCAGTCAGATGAAAGATCAGATGCAATTTGAAGGAGTCACCTTAAAAAAGGTACCCTGTGGGGTTTTTGACTACTGGCAGCGCCCGTTTCTACGCTCACAACAGGACTCACACCCCGCCAACAGTTAAGAAGTGAACCGAAAGACTTCAAATGCAACGCAAGACTTGCTGCATTATGACGAGAAACACTGAATATACACTTTACTTTTGTTTGTTTGCAAGAAAACCCCACTTGAACAACTTGTGACTGGCCTTTTTCACAAACTAAAATAATAAAATAAAATATTTAAAAAGGTAAAAAAAAAAGTTGCTGATGAAAACAACCCTAGTCAGGACAGTTAAACACATCAGACAGATGTTTCTCCTCCACCTCCAACAGTAAAATTAACAGATGAGATGTTGATAATGCGGTTTGCTGTCAGATGATGTTGCACTCTGCGACATCTCTGCTGCACCAACGCAGTCGTCTCACTGAAACGAAGTCGCCGTCTGAAGAACACTTATTTTAGCTGCCAGATGTTAAACAGACACTGGAACCAAATGCACCAAACTGACTGTTATTTTGTTGAGCGTTAAAAACCTTTGTGACCGGAAAGCTGATTTAAAGATTTCCAGGTTTTCAAGGTCTCCAGGGTGTGTAGGAACCACGCTCAGAAAATGCCACAGAAATGTCCTTAATATTTATCAATTATTTTTGTTTTTGCTTTATATGTTTTTGCTGCCTTTGATTAGAAAACAACCTGATGAAACCTGAAACAGGAGAAAGTGTTGTACCAATCATCTATCCACCAATCTGTTTAGAAGACACGCTTGTACACACTTCTGTCTGCACAGTCACAATATTTGTGATCAAAGATTAACGTCTGCGGGAAGTATAACTTCAATCTTTGCGGTACAACATTTTATTATTCAAATATTCAGTGCAAATGTATTGAACAATATTCGCACCCAAAAAGACCAAAATGCTCTTAAAATTCCTAAAAACAAAACAAAGTCGTTTTTTTCTTTGAGTTCCAGGTTCATATTTCCCCAAACTCAACTTTCATTGTGTTCAGGTCGCTGAGGACCTGAACATTTCTCAACTTCTTAAAGCGTTCTGATGCAAAAACTGTCTGACTTTAACTCAAAGTGATGAAAAACACTTTAACACAAACCGAAATCACGCCGGCCCTTTAAAATAACTGAAAACTGTATCATGACACAGGCCGACCAGCTCCCCGTCTCTCACACAGTATTATCATAAGATCAATGCTTTGTGCCCTCACTGACAAAACACACTCGACAGGGTTCCCAGGCAACAGGCGGCCCCCCCCCCCCCCCCCCCTGTCTCCAGCTCACATCCACTTCCTCTTTTCTTTCTGTCAAGTGTCCTCCAGCGGTCTGCTGAGAGTCTTGATGTATGCGGGGTCAGGCCCTGGTTACTATACAAGCGCACAGATTGACGTCTATTGACACCCGGGTGGACGAAAGGATGAGGTGTGTTATTACGGACGCAACCGCCCTCATTTATTCACACATCGACCGACCACAGAAAACTGGTTTTAAAAATCTAGATATTTGTCAGTGAAAATCCTGCGACACTGAGCTGGAGGTGCAGCACCTCCTGCTATCAGGCTCGAGAGGTAATATGGTTCTATTTTTATTTCACTGCCATTTGTATAATCGGCTACATTTTATTAGCGATTTGGTTAGAGACTGCTCCAACATTTGTTTAACTTTGTAAATTATTATTAAACAAATTATTCTGGCTATTCAAAAGAAATGCAGAAACCATGAACATTGTGCAGCGTTTCATGCGTCTGAGTTTCTCTAAGCATCCCAAACTCTGTCTGACGTCCAGCTTCTCTACAAAACACAGATGTGATGTGATACAAAACTCCAGTTTATAGGAACCATTGAAGTGGCTGCTGCAGGATTTAATATGTGCAACACACACGTGTCTATCAGGCCTTAACAGAGTTTATATGATGACTTGTGTGTTAAATCCATTAAGAGCCAATAACAACGTCCAAACCAGGTTAATTAGAGGTTGAGTGTCCTTCAGACTCGTTAGTTTCACAGTTTCTGTAATGAGGTTGTGGTAAAATGTGTGAGCACTCTGGCTGTTAGTCGGCTGATTGGTTGACTATGAAATTTGTAGTCCATTAGACATTTTTTATGAGCATTGTAATGGGAAGGGAGGTATTCGTAAGTCGTCATTCGGCACGTTTACATGCGCGCAATAAACCAGACTGAACAGGAAATTGGATAATGCATTTACACGCACTGTAGTAACCTTGTTAAATCATATCAGAAGTCTTCGTCAGACGCAAGCAAACACGTAAAAATCTGATTAGAAACCCAGTTACACACGAACATGGCTGAGAAATCAGCTTCTCTGGCAGAAGTCCAGCTGGAAAAACTGGGTTTAAGACGTCGGCTAACACTTTGTTTTAACCATTTAGCATCTTTAAGCAGCATATAAACACTAAATAAATGGTTTATAGCAAACTATTATGATGTTGTAAGCATCACTTTAGTGTTAATGTTAATTATTTTGTCAACAACTATAACTCCATAATAAATATTAATAATAATTGCTTGATAGAACATGGCTGTAATCATATCTAATGATCTACGATTATACACATGAACAAATGAAGACATTATTATATAATGTCAACATATATCATTATTAATTAATAATACAACTGTTACCAAGCATTCATTATCTGTTTATACACCAGTAACAAATGCTTCATATGGAGGAGTTATAGTTGACAAATACATTTATAAACACTTAAAATGCCCCTTTTCTCTGTTTACAACTACATTACAGTTACAGTGCGTTCCAAACCCTTTATTACTTAATTAAATGCTGCTTATAAATACTAAATAGGGAGCTGAATAAAGTGTCACTTAAATGTAGTTAATGGAAATTGACGTGTGGTGTTAAGTACTACATTTTGAGAGATATTTTGTGCATTTCATGCTGTATTCAACTGAGGAATTTAACAGAGTAATAACATTGTTTTTAGATTTTTAATCTGCTAATGAAACACTGCTGTCTTCACGTGTGATCACTGAAATAATATAGAAAATACAGAAGTGTAAATTGTGAAAGATGTTTCTGAGGAGTGTGAAGTATCTTTGGGTTGTGCAGAGAGGAAGGGGTTAATGGATCTGCAGCTGCCTTACAGACTCTAATTGATGGTTTCACTGGCCAATTTGCTCTTCAGGGAAAACCAGATTCAGAACAGCTGACTGTAAAACACCTTCATCCTCTCTGAGGCAGAAGAGGAAGTGACGTGTGACGTGTGATATTTTTTGGTAAATTTGTTGTTTTCGGCAGCTGGTTAAAATATTATTTCAGTATAAATTTATATTTTTCAATGAATGAATAAAGACGGATGTTTGAGGATTTGTAGAGAGAGTCTCAATATGAAGGCTTGAGATTAAATTTGAGGGATATACTGATATTACAACATATTATCACTCTTAGATATTACAGATATATATATATATATATAACAGATATTTTCCAAAATATAATAATATTTTTTTTTACTTTTTAGGTCAAGACTCAAGCTAATTATGAAATATGTAAAATGGCTTTGATTGTAATTTTAAATATGTTTGTAAGAATTTTAATCCAATAAAAAGGAATAACTGGCTTGTGATGTCAGTAACATCTCAGAGCGATACAACCATCATTTTAACAAAGACCTTTCAGTAGATTCCACATCAGTTTGGTCATATTTGTCATTTTTCCAGGACTTTTTGAGTTCATTGTACAAATACAAGTTTTTATAGGATGCGACTTCTGAACATCACCCCCCTCCCTCCTCTCTGAGCGCCTCTGTGTTTCGTACCAGTCGCTCCTCTGCCGACAGCGTCCTGAAGCGTCCCATCGCCTCTTTGATGATGTCGGTCTCCTCCAGGTCTGGCTGGTCCGCTATGATGCCCTTCCTGTTCTCCTCCAACCAGAGCTGGAAGCCCGTCTTCGGCCTGAACGTTCAAACAGCACAAACGAGTCAATCTACCTCGCAGCTTCCAATGAAGTCGTTTCAAAAGGTTTAGACAATTCCATCTTTTACCTCTTGTTCTCTGTGTTATCTGCAGGTGAGGCTGGAGGCGGGACGTCGGCTTGTTTCTGCCGATCTGCGGCCGGCTCCGTGTTCTCCTGAGGCTTCCTATTGGCCGACTTTGCGCCAGTCATCTGCAGCAGAGTGGACTGAGTCTGCAGAGAGCAAATGTCTAAGTCTGGCTACATGGACGCATGATATGCAATCATTTTATCAGCTAAAATACAGATGCATTTGACGTCGGTTATCACTTGTAGTTATGTGACATCAGCGTTGACCTCAAGATGATATTTATAATACTTCATTTGAGATAACGATACCTTCGTCTTGGGTCTGGGGGCCAGCGGTTTGAGGACGGGGCCTTTGTTTGGTTTCCCTGCAGATCCGCTGAGTGGTGCCGACTTCCTGCTGGACGTCATGTTGTCCAGGATGTTTGTCACTCGAGGCTGACCAGACGAAGCCGAGGGTTTCCCCGAGCCGAGCACCTGCACGGATCCAAACAGTCACCTCTCCAACACTAAACATGTCCGTCTCTCTTGACTTACACTCTTTCTGCATGTTCAAATGTGTTTAGTTCTTACCTTGAAAGGATTTGCACGTCCTACTTTACCAACTGAAAAAACAAAGAGACATCAGATGCTTAATCCAATTGAAAAGTATTTTAATCATTAATATGGAAACTGTTATATATTTCTATAAATATGTGGATTGTTGACTCACTGGGTGTCAGAGACGGCTGCACAGGTGATTCTGCTTCTTTAGCAAACGGATTCACCCCTTCAGAAAGAGACACATGAGACACGTTAGCTGGCGTCAACACACATGTGCAAAGGGAGCTGAAGAAAGAGGAGGAACTGACGTTTTCTGGTCTCCGCTGCCTCCTCTGTATCCATCTCCTGTCCTTCCTCTTCCTCCCGGAGCTCTTCTCTTTGCTCCTCTTCCTCCTCCTGATCACGTCTGTGGCTGTAACGTCCTCCTGTGACCTCGCTCTGGCCGTACCTGTCCAAATAATAAACTCCTGAATCACACTCTCCTCCCCTCCAGCGCTCGTAAGAAATAAATGAATATATATTAAAAATACCAGGGGGCACATCCTTCACATGCTCTACAACTACGGACATCCTGATCAAGCTTTTTGGGTCCCAATCCAAGTCCAAGCCTTTAATAGTGAATATCTGTCCACATCTGACACAAATAACAGCTGGAGCTACTAAATCTAACTCGCCTTATTTTTCACAAGCGAACTGATCCAATTACTGGAGGTCCTGGTTCAAAAGTATTAAGTTGATCTTGTTGAATTACTGATATGATGATATGGAAGAAAGATGGTTGAGCGGTCGTGTTAGTGGAGGTTCTTCCCCCACAAAACATCTGGCAGAGTTCAGACACCAGCACTTTAAAACCCGACAATAGACAAGTTTAATTTCATTCTGTCGTCAAGTCACTCACAGAATTAGAGACAGCTGATGTGAACTATCGCCATGGTAACCAGCAAAGTGACGTTCAAGTGGCTTACAATGAGAAGCTGCTGGCTGAATGTTTCTTTGCTAATGACAAAGAGAGTTGGAGTCCGAGTGACTCACTGGTGAACACACACAGATTCACTAAACTCAGGTTTCAAATGCAAATACATTCAATTTGACACACGGTCGACGTGTTGACACGTGGCGCGCCGAGTCATCAGTCCTGAGACTGGTGTGACAGAAAACGCCATCCACCTTTTTACCCATAAAATAAAACAAGAACTGCCGACTTCACATCAAGAGAAGAGTTGACTGGTCAAAGCCAGAACCTCATAAGAGACCGCCACAGTGAGTCTGCTGCAAAACTTGAATGTTTATACTAATTTCCTTCAACAGCCAAAGGGACAGATGCATTTTGGCATTACCCTGAGGTCCGTCTAGAGTATTCTGGCTCCTCTTCCTCTTCCTCTGGTCCTTCCTCCTGGACCTGGTTGGACTTCTCCAGGGCGATCTCACTGAGCCGCTGGGCGAGGGCCATGCGTCTGGATCGGGACGCGTATCGAATGGCCAGAGTCACCACGTTCTGAGTCATCATCTCCGCCAGCTCCACACAGCGAAACTCTCTCTCCAGCTTACAGGACAACTGGAAGAAAACATCGACTCTGTGTGATTTTATTCACGTCAGAAAACAAGGCACACTATAAATCATGCGGCTGAGGTTTCACACTCACTGCAAACATCTTCATGAGCAGCTCGTGCTGCTCCTTCTGGGACTGACTCTGTCCGTCCTCGTCTATCTCGTAGCCGCTGGCCGTCAGGAAGCTGTAGTGGTTGTGAAACAGGACTGAACGCCAGAACTGCTCCTGGAGGAGGACAGAGGAGGAAGTCTGAAGGGAAACTGAGCTTCAAGTTTACATGACAAAACAAAATGTATTTACCAGTTAATTCGCTGGTCTGACAGAAGACTGGACTACTTTATGTTATCTAAAAGACAGTTCAACATTAACAACTATATTAGGACACCTGGACATGTTGTGGCACATCTGTATTGGGTTGCAGCAGCTGTTCATAAATCTGTTACTAAGTTTGAACGTGAAGTCCTCTCAGAAACTACCAGCTAGTTTCACACTGGCGGTTTACTACATCAGCTCACACCATTAAAACAAAAGAAATGTCTTAGCGAGTACACACTTCAGTAATGTGTACATCTGTTGCTAGGAAACATCTGTAGTGCTGTCAAATCAAGAGCAGCCAACTATGTAAACATGAAGTCATCAGGAGTGAGGAGTTTTCGAGGTGTAAAAGATACATCTTGTGTAAATGTAGGTTTTACCTTGTTGTATTTGTGTCTGCACGTCTGGAGAAATGTGTGTTTCAGAGTAAGAAGTATTCATACAGTTTAGAATAAGTGATGCTAAGCTAACTGGCGTTATTTACTCGTCTGGTCATACGTTTTTGGTATGTTGTTTTATTAAAATCTTAAAGATTTATATCATTATTAAACAGCATTTATCAAGTTTCAGGTCAGATATGTCGACCGTACTCCATATTACTTCTTTTACTCTAAACGAGTCAGATATTGGCTCAGTTTAGCTTCACAACAGTTACAGTTACTTGGTGTAAATATTTAGTAACAACTAATCTCTACTTAAGAACTAGCCTGTAATTTGTAATTTAGTGCTAAAGCTCCACTTACTTAAACTACTTACTTGGACTAATTCAACGAAAGGCTACAAAGCTCTGAGGAGGAAATACAGCAGAGCATCAATGGAATATGGGACAGGACTCATCCAAGCAAACTCAAATGTACATTTCACAAAAACTCTGAATACTGAATCCCCAGTGAGTTCACAGCACGCCTAATCCAATTCATTAGGCTGCTAAATATTTGGATGTTTGGAGACGAGTGGACTGATCACTGTTCAGCAACCTTCCACTAAAATCTGAATATCTGAATTTTCATGGGAAATAAATCTTTAACCGTAAGGAAAGAAAGAAAGAAAGAAATTAGAAACCCTGCTGCTGTGCTGTGTTGGAGCAAAGCAAGCTGTCTCAGGTGTGTTTGCTGTGTTTACCTCCATCTGTCCCTTCTCTGTGGAGGTCTGACACAGAGGTAGCTTGAAGGGCAGGATGGCAACAGCAGGTCTGGGCAGGGTTGGGGGGTACCTGGAGCCTTTACATGGAATACACCTGACAGGACAAGAACAGGATTCAGGAGAGTAAAATGGCCTCTGAAACATAACGATTAACCAGCAAGAACAACTTGAGTGCATCAAATCTCGAATCCCTGATGTCAGAGCTTCTCTCAACACCTGAATGACCAGATACATTTGTATGAGTCTCCTTCACGACCCAAATATTTCAAAGAGAAGAAGACAACTTATAACCGTCTTCTCAGAGTCCCAGCTAAGTCAGAAGCAGGAAGGTGGAGGAGAGAGAGCTCACCTGAGCTGCTGAGGGTTCTCGTGTATCCCGACCACCCAGTAGTGATCTGATTTGCTTTTGCAGGTCTCTCTGGTGTTACACACTGGTGTCCATGTGTTGCCCAGGGAGCGGTTCAGCATCCGGACCACCCCTTCCGAATCCACATAGCATGGGGTGCCTGAAAAACAACAACGCGATCGAGATGCTACTTCTGTTAATATCTTTTACTTCTGAAATGTTTCCAGAAGAATTAAAACACATTTTTCTTGACAGACTGACCCTCTGCAGTGAATCCGAGCCAGGACAGGTAGGCTTTGTGAGACAGCGGTAGAGGTTCGCCGTTGATGAGCTGCCTCTTTCTTCGACCAAACTGCAGCAGCTGGACCCCCAGAGCTTGCTCCCCGTCAAAGCCTGTAGCTGATGACGGAAAATGAAACACGTGCACCAACGTAAGGCCTCACCAAAGCTTGAAGACGACAAAGGAAACTGCTGAGTGTGAGTGCTGCTTCAATATAGTCTACGGTGTCTTTATAAATACAGTAGATATAATAATAATAATAATGAAATTAATGTATTTACATCTCTGCTGGTCATTTCCCCAAGCGTGCTGTAGTATTTTAGATTTTCAAAAATGTTTTTAAGCCCTCAAGACAGCTACTGCTCTCAGTTCATGTCTGTACAATATAAAAACTAACTTGCAGATAACTGCAGAGCCTTGAGATGAACTGTCCATCACAGTGAACATTATAGTATCCTTAAAAAACAAAATGATATGAACAAAAAATGTGTGTGTGTGTGTGTGCGTGCGTCTCACCCCGATGGTAGACGATGAGCAGCTGCTCTCCGTGTCCGACCATGCAGACCACGGGCCCCGGCAGGCTGAAGATCTCCCTCTGGACTCCGCCGATGGAGAAGAGTCTGAGCATCAGCGCGCTGGTGGCGACGGCCGCCCAGCCCTGACCCAGACACAGCGCCCGCGCATCCTCGTCCTTCGGCAGGTCCACCATCCACTCCTTATTGGTGTCCCACGACGAGAAGTGGAGGCACTGAAGCTTACTGAGAAGAGACGAAGAGGAGCAGGTTCAAAGATTTACCGAAAGAATGAACAACAACAACAACAAAAAAAACACTAACGGTACACGAGGAGGTTCACCTGGCGAGCTCATCCGTGCTGGGGCAGGCCAGCAGCACGGCCTCCTGGGAAAGATCAGCCATGGTGTGACCCAGCGAGTTGGTGAGGTGCATGGCGTGGTGCACGGCAGAGTCGTGAAACTCCACGTCGATGGCGTTATCCTGCTCGTCATTGTAGCCTCGAACTATTCCCACCGAGTTCCACATCTGAGGCACAATTTGACTGTTACTACATGTGAGACTGGAAAACATTTTCATCCGTCTGTGTGTCCTACCATGAAGCGGTGTGTGAGATGTGCAGGGGTGGAGCCTGGCTGAAAGGCCTTCTGGGGGGGCGTTGGTAGGGGTCCCTCATAGACGGGACGCAGGGGCACCAGCGGGGCGGCCGCGGGCACTACAGCGCTGCCCGTGTCGTCATCGTCCCCAAATCTGTCCTGACCGAGCCTCAACGATCCGGTGTCTGGATGAAGACACAAAGACGGAATCACAGACGTCTTTAGTAGAAACACAAACATGTTGGATCCACTTCTCTGTTCACCTGAACCAGGACGACAGACTAACACCGTATTATTTCACTCACCTAGTGAGTTCTCATCATCCAGGATCGCCCCTCTGTTCCTCACCCGCCCCGTTGCAGGCATGAGGAAGTCATCGTCATCATCGTCGTCCCCGGCGACAGCTTTCTTAACAGGCGAGTTGGTGTCACTCAGTCCTTCATCCATGACTCTGTCATCATCATCGTCATCAAACAGGTCGTCGTAGTCTTTTGCTGGTTTCTTTGCTGGAGCCTGCTGATTTTTTTTAGCATCAACATGAGAACGTGATGTTAAGGCTGGAAAGTCGTGTTTAATGAAAAAAGTATTGTTGCCTTTAAATCATCATTCTGCAGTTGGTACATTTGAGCTGGAAGAAGCCTTTAAATCCTGTGTTATTGGAGCACTACCTTGGCGGTGTTGGTGTTGGACATGGAGGTGCTGAGTCCGTCCAGCAGGCCCAGGCAGCCCTCCGTGTCGGTGTAGACGATCTGGCTGCCTGACGGATGCCAGGCCAAACCACAGACTGTGAAGCCCTTCTCGTGCTTCTGCCTGCAGCAGAGACGAGACAACTTCAACTGTAGTGATCCTGAACGTCTAGTGTAACTCTCCATGACTGCACCAGTTCAGGTCACCTTTATTTCTGCCCCTCTAGCACTGCGGCCCCCAGTTTTGTAGTATTGTGTCGACACTAGCATAAGTACTGAACAGACATTCAGTGAATGGTGAAGTACTATGACGTCATATTGTAAAGTGATTTGAGTGTAAAGATGTTGGTTTCCCACAATTTCAATTTGTGCACAAGAAATATGAAAACATAAATCGACTGCCACGAAGTTTACTGACCACATTCACGAACCATTTTCATTTTAATGATGTCATGAAGTTTCATCCAGCACGAAGGCTCTAAGGACATCAGAAACACCGGCATGTTGTTCGTACCATCCAACAATTTCAGCCTAAAGAACAACCGCTAACGTTTCTATCTTTATTAACAAGTGTCCTCCCCAGGGAACATGCAAACACTCCTTTTGCCAAGGTCATTCCTTCATGTTCCAGCTAAATTTTAACCTTTAATTAAGCTCCAATTCCACCAGACAGCATAATATACGCATTTGAATTTGTTCGACACTCGACAGATCTTAACTTCCTTGTTGCGTACCTTTCCACACACAGCTTGCCGTTCACGTCCCACACTGTCAGTGATCCCCCCACACCGCCGGCTGCCAGGAACTGCCCACATGGAGACCAGGCCACCACGTTGACGGGCTGAGAGAAAGCACAATAAAAAGGTTCCAACTTCTTTCAGGAGGTTGTAATTTCGGGGCCTTCAGATCGTATCAAGATCAGATATTTGGTCTGAAAAGGTACATCACGCTTCAGCAGAGCAAATGAATGAATCTTATGTTTGAACATCAGATAAAAGAAAACAAGGAGACAGAGAGAGCAAGAAGAAACACAGGAGAACCATCAACACCTAATGAGCTCCGGCACAAAGAGTTGTTTTAATTAGCAGCTTCAGGTTCAGAGAGTTAATGATGTATCAGCTCATAATGGCGTTTCAGTCAACACCTCATCGCTTCCAGTCAAAACAAGGTAACAACAGTCCAGGGGGCTGTACAAATGATTAAACTCCACTATTAGTGAGATAAATGCGATATAGATTTCTCTTTTGTTGAGCTCAGAGGTGCACAATATACAGCCGATCGTATCAAACAATAACTGCTCAAAAATTACGTATCTGGATTTATGAAAAGTATGCCCTCATATCACACAGATTGTGGATTTGAGGTTTTTGAGATTTATTTCAAACTGACAACCGCTAGGCTTTGAACACATACAGTAAATATGGAAATATGGACTATATTATATACTATAATATAAGGGAGCAGAATTTCCCTCTTTCAGATATTTACAGGGACTTTCCAAGGATCCACAAGTTTGTTCTGTTTGAAAATGTTCTGCCAAAAAAGCACTTTAATCCCTTTTTAGTCATGTTTTATGTATTTAGGTGGATTTTGTTTTTTATTTTTAGTGTTATTAATATTAATTCTTGTATTCTATATAATGCCATATGTTCTAATCAGAGAGAGTTCTTATATGTATGCATTAACGTGTTGAATGTTTAATCAATAAACATATTGACCATGGACCTCACCTGTGTCAGCAGATCATCAGACAGAGTGCTCACATGATCCCAGGACCCTCGCTCGTACAGGTGCACCTTTGTCTCTACAGGAACCGCTAAAAACTGAGAGCACACAGACACATTTTTACCTGACTTTAGGATTAGTGTTCTGTTCTGCTTCTTACGTTCATGAGATCATTATCGGTGATTAATCACTGATGTGGTTTGCACCGAGGAGGCAGAAATGCCGGAGAGTCACTGACCTTCGCCGTCCCGGGCTGCCAGGCCAGCCGACACAGAGACTTTGCATTACTGACGTCATTGGTCTTCTGCAGCAGAGGCCAACTGATCAGCTGAGTCTGAACGGACACAAAGCAGATCAGCATGTGACAAACTGGCCAGATGGAGGGCACATAAAAATAAAATAATAATAACAAAAGTTGCGTTTCGGTGCGAGATGCTGAAACACTGACACACCTGCTCCTCGATGCTCCACACCACGACGGAGCCGTCACAGCTGGCAGACGCCTGGCAGAGAAAGAACAACCAGTTTTGTATTTGTTGTTTTTACGTTAGAACAGTTTGACATCCGGGTTAATCAAGTCAAACTTTATCCATTGCGCATTTGAAATGGTTTCTTTCAAGCAGAGCAGTAATTCATCATGTATAAGTCTTTGAGTGGAACGAGGTTGTGATGATATGATGATGTGATGGTACCTAATAATAAAAATAAGACAAATCAGCGTCTACAACTGTACTGGACAGTCTCTGACAAAACAATGATTCGTTTACTTTTCATTACATATCACAGAAGCAGCATCAAAGCCTTGTGGCAGCTGTAGTTATCAAATGCTGAGTAAACAGCAATTATGTTCTCAATAAAATACACACACACCGTATGTGTTGTATGTTAAGACAGTTATTAGTCGCAGTAATCACTTCCCTGACATGGGACGGTTCATCCAGCTGCTGTGTCTACTTTACAACTCTGTTCTGTCTTTTGAAATGATCCAAAACTTCAGATGAGAGACTTCTTTAAAAAAAAAAAAAGTAAAATAATAATAACAATAATAATGCAATTAAGATGAACTGAACTAGCTGCTGATTAAACTGGATTGTCTCAAAAGTTTTGTGTTGTGATTATGTTAATTAGTCCAGGTGTTGACCGTTGCTGTGTACATTTTTCGTAGAAACATCTCACCTTAATCTATTCAGTATTGTTTGATGAACAGAATCATGTACAGTCCTTTGTGATTTTAGCTACCTGCTCTGGTATGTACAGCCCTTTCTCTACAAGCTGAAGTGGATATCCTGTACTGAAGTATCTTCATTCAACAGCCAACAATCTCGGTGTTGCATTTCTGACATCCAGAGAAATAAAGTAGACCCACCAGGAAGTCATCTTTGGGGTCAAAGGTGACGCTGAGGACGGGCGCTTCATGGCCCCGGAGTGTTTTCTGTTGGCTGCTGTCCGACACCTCCACCACCTTCACCATGAAGTCGCTGAGGAAAACAGAGAAACTGAGAATAAATATGCGAAAACTGGCATGTGCAGGCAACCTGTGTTCACACGTGAATGACTGCGACAGAATAGAGGGAAAGGGCACATCAGCTGTGAACCAACACCAGCGCAAATTGTCAAATCAATGAACGGGAGAAGCAAAATAATCCTGATTTCCTCCAACGTCCGCCAGAATGCAGATGTCAAATCCTCCCTATCAGCCTCAGATGCCTGATTTTTTTTTACAATCGATATCGCAACAGGAATTACCAGTGTGAAAATAGCAGCATCGATAAGGCGCCATGCTCTGCGCTTTTATTGCTGTGATCAACCCGTTTAGGGGAAATCAATTCTGGCTGCAAACAAGACGTTTATCTCCAATCAAGAGCAACCATAAACCGATCCAAAGCGCTGCTCTGTCTGCGAGGTGGAAATATCATGCAGGTACACTGCTGTGTGCAGCTCATTCTGTACTGGAACAACAATACTGGACCTAATGAGATCATAGTCTGGTTCACTCATAGTTTACACGACACTGAACACAACAGACACGTCACGCACGACAGCCTCACCAGCCGCCACAGGAGCAGCCGGAGCGCAGCGAACGTGCATGATTTCACAAAGTAAAAGTGACATTCGCTCGTCTTTCAGCTCGTGTTCTTCTCTGGGATCACGTCACTGGTGAGAAAGATCTCAGGATGAAGCGATGAACCCGCCCAGTCAGCTGGACATCCTCATAACGGATCATATTCTCAGAATGGATTATCGTCCACATGGGAGTCTTAAAACGCTCAGCAGTGTTTATGATTGGACATTTTCTCACAGTTGTGGACAAATCTGTGTTGAAACCAACCAGACTGTGTAATTATAGATGTGTCTTTAAGCAGTTTGTGCCAATTAATTTAATCATTGGCTGATAAAGTCTGACAGTGATGACGTCAACCTTCAGCTTAGTTTGAACTTTTCTCAGTTTTTCTGATATGTTGGGCAGATATACAACTGATGTCAAAATAGAAATCAGGTATAAATCAGGTGAACAGAGACTCAGTTGGTACAGATGTTCAGTATAAACCCTCTATTAGGCTAATATATTATATAATATATAACAGTTAGATGAGAAAACCGATATCACTCTCATGTCTGAAACCTAAATATGAAGCTGCAGTCAGCCAGCAGATGGTTAGCTTAGCATAAAGACTTCAAACAGTGGGAAACAGCTAGCCAGGCTCTGTCCAAAGGCTTAAAAAAAAAAAAAAAGCCCATCAGCATTGTACAACAACAGAAATCTTCCCGGAGTGACTTCCCGGAGACTCATCACGCCCAAACAGGAAATAGTTATAGCACATAACTAAATAAATATAAATAAAACCATAAATTTCAGCTTTTGTATAGATTAAAAAAAAACAATATATGGCGTGTTAATTAGTGAGCTTTAGAGGTGCCAATAGCCAAATTTTACCACCTTTTGACAGAGCAACAATAACACTTCACCTGTTTTTCAGAGGTGACCATAAGTACCTGGATCCGGCAGCGACTCTCGAGCCGCTGCTGTTGAAGGTGACATGTGTGGCGTTGGTAGTGAACCGGGTCAGGATGCCATCTGGATCGCCGTCGGGAAACGTGTGGATCTGCACGGTGTTGTTGGAGCTCGCTGTCACCAGCTTCCCGTTCTGTGGAGTAAAGAAAACATCTCGGTCCATCACTGACGGCTGAGAACTGTGTTGATTCATGTGTGTCTCACCATCATGAAACCATCATGAGTTGGTGTATCACAGATCCCAAAACAACCTAAATGTGCCCGAAGGCGGCAGAAGACCGACCTTGAGTGCAAGGGAGTACGCCTTTTCCCCGACGGTGATGAACTTTGGATCGTCGTCATCAAGACTCTCCCATATGCGAACATCTCCATCGTTTCCACAGGTTACAATGAACCTGAGGAACATTTCATCATGATCAGATTTGAGCAATATTGTGCAGCAGAAGGAAAAGCAACAGAGTCAAGCTGATCATCAGTGTGCTACAGTGTTTTTCACACAAAAAAAAACACTGCCAGATTTCTTGTAAAACTTGGACCAGCTTCACTTTGCAGCTTAATCACTTAATATCATCACATCCACTGTGTTGCACTGTCTATCCATGAATTAATGATTTATTGTCTTCTAAATCTTTTGTTCACATACAAGTACATAATCATTTATTTTACTTCTATTCGAGGTCAGGAGGTGGATCGTCGTTTCTGACTCATCAGTTTAGTACTAAGTTCACTCTCTTGCTGGTTTGCACTGGTTTGTTCAGTACAGCATAAAACTGGGCCAATGAAAGCACTGTTTATAAAGGTTAACAGTTCAGTAACCACCCGTCTGCAACTGAATTATCACATCGTGACTTTCTTATTTAGTCACTAAGCTTTACCTTTATTTGTTTTTCTTTCTGTTAATTTGTAAATTTGTAAACTACAGTTGTTTTTTAGTTTTAGTAGCTTTTTTATAACGTCGTCTTTATTGTTTTTATTTATTATCATTTTATCTTGATTTTCTACTTATGTCTCTATTGCACTATCCTGTATGCTGCCGGAACAATGCAAATTTCAATAAAGGATTTTCTTATCTTTTAGCTGGAGAGTAACCTGACAATGCCTGTTTCCATCACCAGTGAGCTCCAATGCAAAACAGACATTTTAGCAGTTTTACATGTAGTGAACACGTCTGAGGTAGATGCTTAGAACAGACCACAGATCTGCTGTAGGCTTAAATCTTTCCCACTTCAGAAAACCTCATGATTGACACAAGATCATAAATACACATGTCAACTATGCACATTTAGAAAAGGCCCACATGAACTCTGAACTGTTTGTGTCTGTAATGAATGAGCATGACAGAGACAGAGGAGTTCACAAAAGGCTGTCAGATCACATTTATCTGGACATTAGCAGCCACAGACAGCTGAGCTACTAACCGATACATAACAGGAGACATAACATCTCACTTACTTCCCAGAGTCATCGAAGCAGACCTCGGTGTGTCCCTCCGAGTGGCCGTAGCGCATCGGCTTCCTCTCACAAGGCATTTTCACAAACCACCAGACTGAGGAACAGATTAACAGAACCAGTAATCACTAGGTGAAGATAGGACTAACACGTCTGTACAACACAGCTACCGTTACTGGTTCTCAGCTAGCTGAAGAGTTGCGCTAACGCTAGGTTTAAATGTTAGCTAGCTGCGCTGTTTCAAACTCAACGGTCGGATTAATTAACGGTGTTTACGGCTCGACACGTTCAACTCGGATTAACGGAGAAGTTATCTGACTAGTTTGACTTGAGAAGAAAGAAGTATGACAACTTACAACTTCCCCGGTGACTCCACAGACTCGGTCCTCTTCTCCCGAATCTCCCGCGCTGTGTTGAAAACAAGGAAACGCTGCGTCACGACTCCCGCCAGCTACGTCATGACGCAACTGGCGAAACCCCTCCTACGTTTGAGCCGTGCAGCCTGAGTCAGATTCAGCATTTTCTTCATAATCTGGGATAATGAGTAGATTCAGCTGTTGTTTACATGTTTACATGTTAATATGCGGACATCGCCTCTGACTCGGAAGCACAGTTTGTGTTTCACATCCCTCATTCATGCTGCAAAAAGCACCTAAATGGCACAGAGGTGAGGTTGAGAGGTCAACCCCAGGCCAAGAAACAAATATTCACTCACTAGTGCTAATGCTTTTAATTATTTATTAATTAAAGTAGCTATTAATACAGTATATGTACCTCTTGGCTCTTTCTTGCCATTGGCTGACTGACTCCACTCGCCTGTTTGCGCGTCGTCTCAGGGGAGAATTTGATTATTGCAACAGGAAGTACTCTGTTGGCAGACAGCTGGGTGTCTAAATATTACATCACTGAAATATAATAGTGTACAAGAATCAGTGAGAGTGTGTGAACCATAGATATGTATTTATTTATATATTTACAGTATGACGTGAACATGCACAACGACTGCATGAAGCAGTCCTGGATTAACTCAAGACATAAAACCAATGTTTCATTTCTCAGATTTGGATATCAAATATATCATGAATTTAATGCAACGCTGGATATTAGCTTTGAGCTGCTGAAAAATGATGCTCGCCAACTGGTTCATACAAGACAACATTAATATTTCATGTATGTGGTTCAGGGAAATCAATAGATGTGGCTCCTGGCCGTCCAGTGACCGAGCCTTGACATGTAGGCAGTCATGGGACCGAACACTTAGACAGACTTGGACTGGCTTAAATCTATATATAGAGCTCTAAGTTCGTCAGTTGTTCTTGATTCCCTTTCGTGATTCAGTCCTTCAATAAAACTGGGGGAACTCACAATAAACACATTCTTTAAAATGTGTTAAAACTGAAGCAACAGAGGCTCAAATTTCCTGACTTTTAGTTCCAAGTTCGAGTGATGCTCAAACAATTCTGAATCCTACATTTCCCATAACGCAACTTTTATTTAGACTCCACAGCTCTGGTTTGTAACCCAGACTTTCTGTTATAAATGTGCAGGCTGAGCAGTACTCTCAATGACTCGTTAACTGACCTACATGTGTAAAATCAGAAGCGTTTTCCCCTTTTTTACGATGAAAAACATGACGGTTTGGGCTTCAGCTTGACGCTGGTATCCTCTGTCCTCTTTAACAGAAAGGCTAAATATTATGGAAGAATTGTTTACTGGGAAAAAATGAGTGATGAGTGAAACAAAAGACGTTCTGACCTGAGTAGTAGCAGCATATTCAAGTGTCCAAGTAAGCCATGACAGTGTGGCAGTGAGCCACCGTGCACATTACCAGGACCCTGAAACTGAAGCAGCTAAATTGAATTCAGCCATCATTCAGTGTGTTATTTACACTTGTGTTCTTCACTACTGTGACATGTGAAAATGTCTGAAAAAGACGTATTGAGCCGTTAGCTGTCAGCCGATGTCACCCATTGTTGCCATGGCAGCACAGTCCTTAGCTGTGAGATAGTCTGAGGGCAGGGTGGCTAAATCTGAAGGCTTAAAATGAAGTACACTTTTTTGCAACTAACATCACACTAGTCTAATAACAAGGAGCTAACATCCTAACTCTGTAGCCAAAACCAGCTGCAATTCCAGCTCTAAAACTTTGATGAATGTGAAGAACACAACAGACCAGCCAATTTACTCAAACATGTAGAAGTAAAATGCTGATATCTGTATGACAAGTACTGACGCGAAGGGGAAAAAAAGTGCCTGAAAAGATTTTTTTTACACTTCTATTTGGAGAGAGCGAGAGAGGCTAAATGACACATGAATCAATTGAAAAATCAGAATTCCTCCCCAGTTATTGAGGGAAATAGTCTTTTTCATGTCCTTATCGCTCCATTTGCTCTGCTGAAGAGCTGGCATTTAGAGGTGTCCTTTGCAGAGAGCGGGATGAATTGTTTTCAGAGCGATACTTCAAAAGCAGTATTTTCCATACCATTAGCCTGTCCAACTATGACACACAGCTGCAGCATGAACAGCATGACTTGAGCTGCACCAGTAAATCGATGCAGAGATAACAAAAACCTGAGAAACAGTCATACCACAGAGGCAGTGTAAATGGCATTTATTGGTTTGTGTATGAATGTGGTGAATACAATATATGCCTCAAGGAGGAATCACAGTGATTCAGATACTTGGAGGATAATGCTTGGTCCTTTAGTGTACAGCACATCAAGTGTACAGTTTTTCAACAACAATACTTGTGAAAGCTGCAGAGGCACAACTGATGTTAAAATACCAATTTACATAGGAGCTTTCTGCTAAGACTGAACGGGGAAAGAAGCAGCCGAGGAGCGTAAAGATGAAGGCTTCCCAGACCTCTGATCAGTGCAGATGTGCCGCCATCTTGTGGCTGCAGAGAAGAATGCAAGTCAAGTGAATGTGTTCACTTCCTCCTCATAAGAAGCTGACAGAAAGAGGTGACGTTTACAGTATTTGAACCAAGTTATCAATTATGTAAATATGTATATCTTTCTCTCACCCACATTGATCGCCAACAGCGTCCTTGAACTCATTTTGTGTGGCAGATAAAAAAAAACAAACAGTCCTCTCGTCTAAAGTTTGCCTGACTCAACTTTTCCACGAGGAGGTAAATGCGTTGAATGATCCATCAGGTGCGGTTCACAACCGCAATCTTCACACAAAGTCTTCGGAGAGAGATGCGGTTTGAATTTGTGAATTAGTTAGACTACAACAGTGTTTAAGGATTTTCTTCTTGGAAAGGACCGCTCTGTACCACTTCACCATAGCAAGGGAAGACGTCTTAAGAGGTCTAAAAATGTTGTTTAGTCGGAAAGTTAATGAATAATTAATAATGTTTGGATATTACTAGATGCAGTTGGAGTCTCTGTACTTCTAACCTTTGACAGCACTGGTTGTGTGCATGAAAAGGCCACAGCAAAGCATCACATCTTTATGACATTAAGGTACATGAAAGGAGGTTTGGTCTCAGCGAGGTACCATCAAAGGTGCAGTTCTTCTAGTGGCCACTAGAGATATTAAATGCCGACACAAGACAGCTCTGATTGAATTGAAGTCAATGGGAAAATGCTCCAACTTAGAGTCAATATTCCACAAAACGTGAGGGTTAAAGTTTAATGTCTTGGTGAATACTGGGAATCCTTACTCTATTGAGGCGCTTGTTTGGTTAATTACAGGTGTCTCAGCATATCACAGATAGTTGTAGTGGTTGCTTTCTTGACCCTGGCTGCCGGAAGCAGAAAACCTAAATCCAGGCATCACACCATCCGTAAGTCCTGAAGGTTGACATGAGAGATATTCCCTCATCATGTCAGTATTTGGATTCAGACCCGTAAAGAAAGTTGATGATCCTTTGTAGGTTTAGTTCTATTTCTTGATGCACCAAGATCATCAAACATCTTAAAAAGTCTCCAGTTCAGCACCTTTTAGACTTCAAAGATTTGCAGCAGCAAAGCTACTTCAGTGGCACTTTGCTTGTGTTATCTTTGCCTTCCATGGACTTCCTGCTTTGGACTGTCACACAGCACAGGCCCCATCACACTTGATGTGGTACTCTCGGAGGTAGTCCCTGAGCTGAGGTGGCAGCTGCAGGCTGTCTATTCCTTTGTAGGTGGTGAAGTTACAGATCACAGCCCTGCACAGGTGCTGGAGGGAGAAAGGGAAGGTCCTTGATAGGGGCCGGGAAAGGAGGGGCTCAAAGAAGAGGCAGGTGGCTGGGTCACTGTAGTGCCTCAGTAGTCCTGTCACACTGGAGTCCCGGTACATGCATGGGTCGCGCACATCAAAGCTGAAACGCTTGTCATTCTGCTCAATGCGTGCGTGCAGGGAGCGGCTGTAGCGACGAAAGCTGACTGAGAAGAGGAACTCATCCTGGGCAGAGTCTCGGAGCAGAAACGTTCCCTCTGGTTTGCCCTCCAGTAGCTCCTCTGCCTCAAAGCGGTTCAACACACCCCAGTAACAAGAGCTGTTGTGTATCTGCAGGAGATCTGGGACCAGGATGTAGTCAGTGTGGCCACAGCTGCCCTCTGCTCCCCCATGAGGACAAGAAGGGTCCCAGTCCTCCAAAGTGGTGCCTTCAGACCCAGGAGAGCAGCAGATGTCCTCCCAGGAGAGGGGGGTCTGTGGTGGGGAGGTAGAGGAAGATGAGACATTGGGTTTGAGGGCACTCTCCATGTCCTTGAGGGCACTTGGGTGGGTGGCGTGATTTTTTATGAGGTGCCAACATCGGGCCAGTTCAGATTTGGGTGAGAAAGGACACTTGTCCTGCATAAGCTCTGAAACGTGGATCTTGCGTTTGGACCAGAACAGCACTGAGAAGGGTCGAGAGGAGCCCGATGGATGGTGATGATGATGGTGGTGGTGATGGTGAGAGCGCAGAGGAAAACACTGGCCCACAGCATCCTGAAACTTCTGCCGCAGAGAGCGCCGGGACAAGGCCTTCCGGCACACTACATCCATGTCTGCAGTCGTCAATGCATCCCCAAGAGTGCTGCAGCTACACTTTCTCTCTCTGCGCCGCCTCGGACAGGATGTTGACCGCACACCCAGCTCCTCAGTCCCCTCAGCCTCCAGCCCTCCGGGACTCGAGACGTTGCGAGAGCTCCGGGAGCGTTTCTTCCCTCGCCAAACATAACTGTCTGCACTCCAACTGCGGAGTCCACATTTGGGACGCGTGTCTGAGCCTCGTGGCTTCTTCTCTGACATGGCTGCTTCCTCTTCTCACTCTGTGACACATTAAAAAACAGACGTCTGAGTCATAACAGGATTTTAGGACCATACCACACATTTATGAAATATGACTACAAGAGATTTAAAATGTAGTCTACTATGAAAAAGTTTATTTTGATAAAGTTGTTGGAGGTAGGGAGGTAAGAGAAGCAGACACAATATTGTTCCACTGTCTCACAACTTTTAACCTTTCATTCCCACCACAAAGAGCTCTATAGTACCAGAAAATGTAAGGGTTGTATCAAGTCCTTTTTTGTGCAAGAAGGATGCATTTTGGAAAGGTTCTCTTTAGAACCATTTTAGTTGGGACCGTAATGGTGCCATAAACAACCCTATGTTTAAGAGCTGCACTGGACTCTTTACTGTGATTTTTCACGGCTTTTTGAATTCATGTATCTGATTTGTTTTGATTACACCTGACTGAAAAAGAACTTTCTTTAATCTGTGTGTGCAAGGCTGCTATCTAATCACTTGGTACAAGACTAACAGGGTGATGTGGAGTCCGACTGATTTCCTCTGATAATCTCCAGTGGCAAGAAATCAAATTAAGACTGCAGAGTTCAGAAACAGCCTGCAGATGAAAATGGATCCGTTTCCGTAAAAAACACAGAAATTGGTTCAACATCTACCCGGGCTACAGACTTTTCATGCTTCATTCAGAGAGAGGAACTTTTTGTTAAACTGCTTACAAAGATATTGTTTTAACACATCAGTTATAGTCTGTTACAATGATATTTGTTCTTGGTGGCAGTTTGCACAGATGGTCACTGACAATACAGAATCTAATCAAACTGAACAATCACTAATCACTCTCTGTTGTTACTAACTTTTTGAATATTAAAGCAAGAGATCATCTTACCTTCCAAACTGTGTCAGAAAGACCTCTCCACATACATGTTAAGACCACTTGTTCACTGCACATTAGCGGACACGCGTGACCAGCCTGCAGCCTCTCCAGCTCTAACAGACGGCAGACTGTTCTGCTTCCTATATAATTATGATGCCAAATCCCCAGGGGGGGGCAGCAGCTTCCTCTCTGCCGGGGCCGGGTCTGAATGAATGAGGGGAGGTGGAGTGGGGCCGAGCCGGGAGAGGGGTGGGTGGGACGTAAGGGGAGGGTGGTTTCAGGTTAATGGCAGTGAGACGTCCTCTTCTCTCTCTCTCACATCTCCTTTACACGTTCATTGACGGATTCCATCTCAGAAAAAGAGAAAAGATAACCAGAGCAGCCGGAGAGTGCTTTTTCATTCACAAAGTGAATTATTTGTGCCTGTAATTCTATTTCTGCATGCTGATTTGAGTTGTTTTAATTTCATCAGGGGCCCGTAGCTTAACTTAAAGCATCAAAGCACATTTAATGGGGAGCTTTAAATCTGTTTAAGTCTGCCTGTGGAGGATGACAAACTACAGGCAGATTATTCCTCAGGTTTACTAGCAGCCTCTGTGGACACCTGCTTCAGCATAGCAGACTCTGTCTAATTAACAATTTAGCCCAGTAGAGGAAACAACCGAGCATTTTAAAAAGCTTCACTTATTGATTGAACAACCTTTGAGTTTTCCAGTTAAAACTTCCAGCTTCCTGCTGCTGAAAGGACTCATCTGTCAAGGTGATGTCATACACACAGTGTGCGAGTCGGAGCAGGCTACTCACTCTGGATGACATTTTGGGAGATCTATAATTCATGAAACAAATAGACTACATCTATCAGACAAATAATATTACTCCCAGTGGTTTAGTGTGTGTGCTTGTGTGTGCCCTTTCAGCTCTAACAGATAAAGGATAGTCATCAATAAATGCCTGACATCTCAGATAATGTAGTGACACTCAACTTCCTCTTAACTGAATATTTAATGCTCTTCACATTATCACACAGCCCAGCAGGATGGCACATGTTCTGGCAAACAACCAGATCAATTTTATCTGACTGCAAACTCGGGAAAAAAGTTGGTAAAAAAAAACTGAAACTAAACTGTCTGAACTTTGGCTGAAAGGATCCAACATCCCCAGGAAAGATAAGTCAACTAAAGGCTACCGTCAGCATGCTGATTTAGCAGGTATAAACAATAACAATGACTACTTTATTTGTACAGCATCTTTCAAGAGGCAGCTCAAAGTGCTTTACAAAACAGGATTAAGCAATATAAAACAACTGGTAACAATACAATAAAACATTGAAAACAATAATAATAAAACCAACAGCAAAAGTTCATATAAATACCAAAGATAAAGATCTAAGATCTCTGCTGCATCATTAGCTGAACTTATTGTGTAATCTGATTACATCAAAGTGGGACTACTGTTACTAGGCAACACTTTCATCATGTCGTTCACAGATTCTCAGAAACTCACCATTCACCGCACTCTCCTCATTGAACGACAGCACAAATTGATTCAGTAGAACAATGGATTGTAGAAACAACACACACACACACACACACACACACACACACACACACACACACACACACCACCTGACTGTGTGTGTGTGTGTGTGTGTGTGTGTGTGTGAGAAAGAAAGGCATGTGATTTTAAGTGGAATACTTAATTTACCAAATGAAACAGGAAGTAAAAATCTATTAGAAACACTGCTGCAAATCACTAATAGTTACTCACTGAGCAAAGCTGTAGTTGAGTTGAGTTAACCCAGTATTGTGTTGGTGCTATACTGGGTCAGTTTTTATTATACGATGATTTTTAGTGTGCATTTGCTGTGGAAAAGAAGGAACTACAATAATTAAAGAAAACATTAAAAGAGAATCATTAAAGATGATAAAAACACTTGTCAATGCACACTTGGAGTAATAATTTATGTCTAATTTGACCATTTCACAAAAAGTTTGATTAAATAGCGAGTCAAGTCTTTAAATTACTTTAAATTACTAGGCTTCGAGTATCATTATCACACTATTGTGAGTTAGTTATTGAACCACAATTGGCTTTCAAACTTTGTGATGTCACAAAATCCTGCTTGTGCATCCGGGTGTTAAACTGAGATTTAAGGCGAGTGAAGAGAAACTTTTCAACTTAGTGTCAAACTCTGCACATCCATGATTCTGCAAAATCCAAGAAAAGTAGCTATAATCAAAACACATTATTGACTGGAGGGGACGCAGAACAACTATTACTACTAGTTAATATCACGGGCAATATCAATACATACCTATATGGACACTTGAATGCCAAAGTATTGTGGTATCTTGAGGTGCAGTTTATCTAATGGCCACTAGGTGCTAACTCTGAGAAAACAGACTGAATTGAAGTGGCTGAGAAAACTTCAAAATTCTCACTGGATAAGTCATGTGACATTGTGTTGCCACAGAGGTTGTCACTCCAGTGACAGAAACAGATGATGAGGAGCAGCAAAGCTAAGCTCGGAGCTTCCAGATTTCCTTCAGAAACCTGTGGACAGATATTACGTTTTATAGTTTAAACATAAATGAAGCCTATCGCCTGCTCCTACATACACACAACTTACTGAGATCTTATAAAGTGTGTCAGTGGGGTGTGGTGCTGAGTTTTGTCCAGGAAGTGCCTCCAGCAGTGGGTGAAATCCAGTCGGCCCATTAACCTGCTGCAGCCGGGACCCGACCAGGGGCTCGTATCAGTCCACATTACAGAGGCATCGATCCCAGGAGCAGCACTGCCAACAGGAGCGTTCATGAATAATTGATGCTGCTCTGATTGAAAGGAGAGTCTGCTCTGCTTGTATTTTTATATGAAGGCTATTACAGTTTTTATGCAGCCGGGAGTGAAACTACAAGACGCAGGTGTTACAGTTTCAGGGGAAGTTTGTTTGCAATCAGGATTGGATGCACGTACCAACATCTTCTGTGAAATCACGTCATATAACAAAGCTAAAGCTCCTCCAAGCAATATTAACAATATTAACTACTACTACACTACTCTCATCAGCCTCGGCAGCTCCAAAAACCCACTGTACTCTACCTGCTGCAGCAGACAGAACATAATGGAGCATTTAGCAACTAAAGAGACAGATATTTTCCTCAGGTGGTTGGTAGTGAGTTAATATTGGACTCACATTCATCAGGTGGACAGAAAAATAACTCTAAATGAATGCTCAAGTTGCTCCATGACTGCTTAAAACTGTTTGCTATCGCCATGTCAACTTAAATGGTGATAATATGCCAGTGTTGTGTTTACAGCCCCCAAGTAGCCAAAAATATAAGTCCCACAGCCAATCTCAGACGTTTATCCTACAACAAACACAGAAACGGTTACTCAAATATGAAGTCTTTATTTGTATATGAATTTTAAATGAGAGAATAAAAGAATTGCAGCAACTAACGGAGCAACAAATCATAAACGCCTGGCAAGTCGAAAGAGAACATGTCCGTTTGCAGCTCTGTACGGGACTATAGAAGAGTTAGCAGACAAGGCCATTAGGCTTTCCAAACTGGCAGGATACTTTCTGTTTAATTGGACAAGGCTTCTTAGAAGGAGACCTTGAAACTGCTTCTTACTTTCCTGCAATATACAGTATCCGAAGACGATTCCACATCTCACGTTTTATATCCAATGCCAACATTCAGTCTTACTTCCACGCAGGAGACCGGAGTCCACAGACCTGCAGTTAACATTTCCCTCTTAATTAACCTCAACCATGTTTCCATGTACAGATATCGTAGAAAGCAATAACTATAACAAAAAAATGTTGTCACATGAACGTAATTCGTCTAATATTGACATAGTTTTGCCTGACAAGATGGCAGCACTGGAGTTAAGGGGAAGGAGGAGGCAGAGAACGAAAGGAGGATTTTTTACAGAAATGGGACACACCCCTTGTTTCCAGACTCACCTGTCTGCAGGATCTCAGGTGGTTTAGATCCTGATTGAGACCCAGGCCTTCTTACCCACTACACTGGACCCAACGAGACACAAAGTCAAAGTCATTTATTAATGATTATATTCTGGTTTACTTGTGTTTTACTTCAATTTAATGTGATCTATCTAAGTGACAGAAACACTAACCATTCATGTGTGTGCGTTCGTCCTTGAAACATCCCACCATTGGCTGTGTGTGTGTGTTTGTGTGTGTGTGTGTGTGTGTGTTGGCTGGGAGGCAGTACGATCATGTGAATTACAGAGATGGTAAATTGAATCAGCAGGGAGTCTCTGGCTCCACTGGTCTCAGTTGTTTCCATTGATCTGTATCAGAAGACTTCTCTGACCAACAGCAGCGCTGCACCTCTCACTTTAGATACCACTTCAAGAAATATTCCACCTTTTCTTGAACCATGCAGCAACCTTTCAGACATTTGCCTCACAGGTCATTTTCATTCTTAATAAATGTTATTATTAAGGCATTTTACTTGTATTGTTCTGCAGTTGGTTAATCACTTGGCTATTCGGTGAAGTTTTAAGTTCTTCAATACCTTCATGCTGACTGGCCCATGTTAGTGACAATTATGATTAAAATTATATTTAATTGGTCTCGTGTAGCATGTGTAATTTATTTATTTTACATAATAATTTTAATAGGAAATAATGGCAGTTCTTTCCATAGCTTCCATGTAACGTGACCCAGTGACTTTAAATCAATACCAAAGATTATTACTCCACTGGACAAATCGGACGCAACCCTCTTCATATTGAATTTGTGCTTCCTCTGTTTTTTTTTAAATATATTTTTATAGAAAAGTCATGACTTTCTTTCAACAGCTTCCATGTAATGTGACCCAGTGACAAATAAACACCAAAATGATTTCAACACTGGCCACATGGACCTTTCTCCCCTTCTGTGTGTTGACGCTCTAATTGTCTTGTGTTTGTCTGATTTATTCTGCTGCCCTTATTGGTTTATTCTATTTCCTGTTCCTCCACAGTATGTTCATGATGGTCTATTTTAAATAACAGGCTAAAATACAGTCACTCGGTTGAGGTATTCCCATTTTGTGAGACATTATACTTTTACTCTTATTCCCAAAGTATTTTTAGATGCTTACTTTTTTACTTTAAAATAAGATTTTGTTTGACTGTTGGAATGAAGCACCTTTTCTCTGTAGTGCCACTACTTTTACTTAGCAGAGGGTTCAAGTACTTCTTCCGCGCACGTTTGTGTGTATCCACTTTGTTTTGCAGCCATTAAGATGCAGACGGGCTTGGATATTCATCTGCTGTGGACATGTGAGCTGATGTATCGACTTTCCTCAGGGGAGATTTATTTATGCCTGCAGCCGCTCTGCTTCCCGCTAGCAAGGTGCATCCAGAGAGGCTTCTCCTCTCCGTCATATTAGAAAGAGCGTAACCCAAGCCAGGCTGGTCACTGGACTCACACACACACACACACACACACACACACACACACACACACACACAAATACACACATGCATACATTGGTATGTGGATATACTTACTTATACACAAGTGCATCCCTTCTAAATGTATGCATTTTCCTGCTTTGCTATTATAGTTATAGTTCATTATAGTTATTGTTCAAACTTTCCTGTTGAGCTGAAAATGCAAAAGAATTACAAAGTTGAGGCGTTCTGTCCATAAACATGAACTTGTGTTGTGCAGACAAGCATTTAACATCTTGGTGGAGATCCCAATGTTTTCAAATATGCCAAATATGTCAGGCTGAATGTGATGGAAATGTATATAAATGTAAAGAGTGGATCTGGAAAAATATCCATTTGATGTAATGGCAAAGCCACAAAACATGCTGTCTTGTAAATGGATATGAATATGAAGTATCTGCTCATTCTTTGTGTTGAAGGACCTGTTGAGTTTTTGACCGTCATCCCTGTTTTGTATGTGATGCGACACACACTCCTGCCAATGGTTTTAAATGGCGGAAATGTGCAAAGAAACACAGCAGAACACAAACAAAGGCAGGGAAGAAGACTGCTAGCTAGCTAACATGAACATAAACGACGCAGGTTTCAAAATAAAATAAAATGACTGGCTTTGCAGATGTTTTATGAGGAAGGAATTGCATTCGACACGTTTGTTCAACCGATACACACAATGCATTTCGTGAAGAAACACTGAATGTAGAGAGAAACTCAGGACGCCTTTAATCAGGAACATCAAGTGCTTAAAATGCGTTTATTTCACACACTTCATTGGATCATTGTTTATATTAAGATAGATCATTTGAAAAAAACAGAGGGAAAGACGTATTCATACCAATATGGAGATTAGCAGTTATCAACTTAACTTACATTAACTTAAGTGAACTCAGGCTACAGTAACAAATCTGCTGAATGCATTTCCTTCCTCATAAAACATCCATATTTATATCAGCCACATCAGTCTTCTTCTTCTTCCTCACCTTTTACAGACAGTCAGTGGAAAAGCGCTAACAGACCATGAGATACAAACAAGATGGGGACCCATTCATCAAAATATTGCTCCATAATGTACCCAAAAACACAGGAACAGGAAAAACTAACACACAGATGCATCTCAACGTATCCTCAAAGCCTATAATCATAGTTTCTACAGATCCTTTAAAAAGCACAAATTAGGTATCAAATCCTTAAAAGCAGTTTTAAGAAAAGACACACCTATGAAAGTGCTGTTAAGCTCCACTTTTGGGGTTATAGCTTTGTAACCTTTTACTGTCACTTTAATGTAAAGACCACATGCTTTACTTTCTGCACCAACGGACAGAAGCACACATACACAGAGCTGTAATTACACTTCGTACTGGCCTCATTGTGCTGTTTGTCACTGTGATATAAGCAGCTTGTGCTGCTTCACTTGTTTTTTTTCAGGCAGGGCAGCAGGATGTGAGTCAACGGTTTTAGTTTTAAACTGACTCCATCGGTTCATTATGTAAAGACGCCCTGACAGGACATCACAGCACTGTTTCTGAATCAATATTAAGAGGATGAAGAGGATGGAACTCCAACCAGATAATATAATTACTTCTAATTACTGCCGCATGTCACTGAATCACAAGCACACAAGAGAGCAGAAATCTAGTTACACCTCATCTGCATCACACTCCCTTCATATCAAACATACAGCCTCGCCTTTATTTTGCACTTTATTTTATTAACTGATGGTGGAGAGAAGTGCTTTTTAGTGTTTACTTTTGCCTTTTTGTACTCTTGTAGCTCGAAGGTTGGAAAAAACGTCTTACACCACTCTGTCTGACACTATCACATATATAATGAACAATTATGTAAGGAGGAAAGAGCAAAAACCTTATTTTAAGGGAAACCTGAAGATGACAGCAGCACAAAAGGTTACAGCCAGGAACAAGTGATGTGATGAATGTACAATCTACGAATCCAGGTTATCAAACACAGCAGTTTAAGATACTGCAGAGAAAGAGAAAAAGATTGTGGAAAGCAAAGGAAACAAAAAGCCAGGAGGTGATTAGCTTAGCTTAGCATAAAGACTGTAAACAGGGGGGGACAGCTAGCTTGGCTCTGTCTACTAGCACCTCTAAATCTCTTACAAGTTATATCTTGTTTGTTTAATATGTACACAAACAGAAATGTAAAAATGGCATATTGTGGTTTTGGCTTTCGCTCCATCTATACTGTACAGAAAGGAGAGTGGTATAAATCTCGAAATCTAAAAGAGTGTAGAAGCATAACTATTCCTTTAATATACACAAGTTCCAGGATCCTCCCTGAATTCAAATATGTAGTTTTAGTGTAAAACCTCTCAGAGAACAATTACCAGAGAAGCCGAGGGTGAGATGAAACTCCTGAAACAACAGAAAACCTTCATACCTCACTTTGAAACAGAATATTTCAGCTGAGTCATGATCTGACGACTGATAACATGAGTCATGATGTGATCTAATATCTGTTCAGCTTCTTCTGCTTTTAATCTCTGACGCTCATCTCAATACCTTCTGATATCTTCAGTTAAAACACTGCTCTCATGTTTCTGTGCCTCATACTGCATGTGTACTGACTGTTTCTGTGCGTGTATGTGTGTCTGACTGTTTCTGTGTATGTGTGTGTGTGTGTGTGTGTCTGACTGTTTCTGTGTGTGTGTGTGTGTGTGTGTGTGTGTAGGAAGTGGAATAGGGCAGGTCTACCACCTTCTTCAATGTTAATCCTTTAATTTAATGTGACACTGTATTGATTCTAGAGAGGAAGTCACTTTTCCTGCCTCCTCTTCCGGGGGGGGGGGGGGGGGGGTCGAGTTCAGAGGTCAGAGTCAGCTAAGAAACATAATGTTAAAACAGCTGGTCAGGATTCTGGGATTTCTGATTACCCCCTTTTGACTCTAAAAGCTGCTGAAACGGATGCTACAAATGATGACTGTAATTGAAAGTACTGGGTGAGTTTCAGTGCAGTATTTTCAATAACAATGGCTGACTCGTGTATTGCAGCAGAAAGAGTCTTAACAACTCAACCTCTGCTCTCATGTCCCTCCGGAGGGTCTGAAGTGTCACCATCTGGGCTGCCAATGACAGCTGTAAAAGACTGAACTATAGCAAAACTCAAGGAAGACAGCTTCATCTCTGTGTTGCCTGCTACAGCACCCTTTGCTGCTACACTTTGAAGTACAACTGATGCTTGTCTCATGTTGACCTATGTGTACAAAACATTGCGTAACATCTATGTGCTTATCAAAGGCATGTTGCAAAAATAAAAAATTGTTGTCACACTTTGTGGACAGGGTTGCAAGCATCACATTCTGCAGCTAACTTGGCTAGCAGGCTAACAAAAGCATCCAACAACAAGTTGAAAATTGTACACTTTTTTTAATGACAGACTTTACTGAGTCATTTCCCTCAGTCTCTGTCTTTGTTTAAATATGCAGTCATAAGGATAAAAGTATTCCTTCAGGTACTCCTCAGATAGTTCTACATATGCAGCAAGCTTGGATTAACTCTTAGTACAGTAGATGGATAGACCGTACCAGTTTTACAGAAATCGTTTTATTTATTTAATTTTGTATTGACCATTTTTCTTGTAAAATATCAAAGCCATCTTCTTGAGTAAGAATCACTGGAGTCTGTTAGTGAGAAGGCATACGTTTTAATAAAGTTTTTAAAACTTAACAAAATATATTTTTCTATTATTCTTATCTGACCATTTCCATTAAATTTGTCTGTGAAGTTAAACAAAATAATGTTCAAAAGTATTCTTTTGGGTACCTCAATGACCTCACTCACAGTTTTACAGTCAAGAGCATGGTTCTCCAAAGTAATGTGTACTATGAACCACTGACCCAACAAACACACCTATTACGTGATAGAAGATGCAGCCACCACCCTGAGTGGCGGTCTGACCGGGTCTTTCATAATTAAACTTTATCCAGCTGCCATTAGAAGACACAAACCAAAAGGGCAGATGCTGTTTTGCCGTGCTGTAATGTAAACCGCAGGCTGAGTATTGATTAACTGTGGATTTAAATGTGTACTTTTGGGAGCTCCTACTCAAAGCATGACATCATATCCTACTATACCCATTCATGATGGAGAACAAAGCGATTTCGGCTGCACCGATTTTAAATTCACCGCTGCTCAAACTGTGTCTAACAGCATGAAAGAGAAGCTCCAGCTGTTTTCCCTGTATGCAGGCTGTTAGACAGTGACGGGCCGACCGTCAGAGAATCCCCGACAGCCTTTCTGTCTCTCTGCAGCTTATCGTCCGGCTCACATCCTGCCTGTCTCCTGGCCTCTAATGCACGGAGGAGAGAGCAGGGAAGGGGATCATTTGAAAAAGCTTGTGTGTCTCTCGCTAGTCATGTAAACATTTGCAAACCCCACCGAAAATCAATAGCAGAGAGGAGAAATTCCAGTAACTCCGTGTCTGTGCACGCAGCTTGTCTTACAGAGGAAGTGTGGGCCCTGGTGGCACAAACACATTAGCATACAGAGCCATGAAACATGGTCTGGATCAACACTGGGCTTTGACCAGTTGTGTTATGTGGTCCTAAATTTAGCTGTTAAATAAAGCTGTAAAAACCTGTTTAAAGATCTGGATAGTTTAGTGCTTGTAAAGCTTCCTGTTAGCAATTAATCAAATGACTATGTGTAATGTGAGAAGAGTCACTTGTACTGACAAATATATAATCATCACCAAGTCGATTTATTAACCGTTAATGCAGCCATTAGTTACAACAAACGCTTTATAAAGAGTGAGTTATCAGGAAGTGGTACTAAAACTTCAGCACATCCTCATGAACAGCACAGAGAAGTGATTTGAAATGTATGACTTGTATTTGGGTGTAATGAAAACCTGCGGTCCCATTCAAACAGGCAGCAGTCATCAGTGTGTCTATGAGCTACGAGGCCACAAGCTGTTAATCGCCACTAAAACCATTAACTGTGCTGTATTGCAGGCGGTTATCTCCCATCTGGTATCTGAAGGCTTGTTGTAATCAGCAGGTTGGAGTTATAAAGCTTTAAGAGAGCAGAGAAGATGATTACTGTCCCCACGAGGCATGCTTCTACCTTGTTTCTTACCTAAGTTGGTATTAATTCAGAATGTTAGGACAACTCATTCCCCCAATAAATGTTACCAGAATTGGACTGCTGGTGTATCAGCTCCTACCTTATAATCGACTAGTCATTACTGGATATACTGTATTTCGAATGTTATTCCGCACAGTGCATGCAGCAGGCTGGATTTGAGGGAACTGTGTTTGGCCACAGAATACAATAGATGGCAGCACTGAGACACGACTGAGGCATTTAAACTGGCTGAGAAACAATGACGTCAAACGTTTTACCTGCTGACAGATATGTGATTAACTCTGTCCAAATGTGTCATTTATTTATTTTTTACTGTCATTTGTTAAATGGCCTTGAATATTGTTGTGCAACGTTTAAATTATTGCAACTGTTGGACAACAGAAAGATGAGAAAATGCCTTAAAATTTCAGGGGCCCCCTCAAATTTAATCACAGTACAAATAATTTCATAGTATAATGTGTGATATTGATTTGCTTCACATTCACTAACACAACCTTTTCAGTTTAAATCTTAAGAGGGCATAGTTTAAACTACTTTAAGGGATAAAACAAGTGAATTTAATCCTGTGATGGTTGGTGTGAAACCCTAAACGTTCTTTATATTCATCAGTCTGCTCTTACATCAATGATTAAGTCTTACTTTGAGACTCATTAAAGGACATTTGACACATTAAATTATGAGATTTTCAACACGTTATGAGTGAAGAATAATTCATGAAGATCAGAATAATAAGCATTTACTGAAAAGCTGCAACATTAGAGGGTTAAACTGTCAAAGACAAAAACAATAAAATGACATTTGTAATGTCTTTGCACTCTTGGCTTTTTGTTAGTTGACAAAAGTACCACATTTGTTCTTTGTAAATGTGAACACATTTCAATGAGGGAGACGTGTTTGTAAGTCAGCCTGGAAACACTGAAATAATCATTTTGCAGCTTTAGGATGCTGCTGCTGCAGCTTTGAAGCCACCAAGTTTGTTCTGTCTGTGCCACACAAAGCAAAACAACTTTAAATATGTAGTTCAGATAGTGAGAGTGCGGAAGGAGGCATCAGATGTTGTGTAGGCAACCCGCCTCCAAAAACAGCCTCCAACCAAACTTCACACACTTTTGGGCAGTTTAACTGGTTTACTCGTACCTCAGCATTTACAAATTCAGCATTTATTAAAAGAGTAATACAAATTAATAAGAGCTGTTTGTCAGTTTGGTGCATCTGACTTCTGGGAACAAAAGGGAAAATGTACATTTAAAGGATTTATGAGTCTGTATGACTGTGTGGGACTACTTTGCCAGCGCTCCGCCCACTCTGACACAAAACAAACCTCACACCTACTCACAGCCAAGCTGTTTCTACCAGTTTCATCATATCTGCCCTTCAACACACAGTGAAGTTGAGACTGGATTTATTCATCCTGAAAAATGAGCAAACAACCTATAAGTGAGGTGTCACTTACAATCAGTAGAATAATTCAGCACAGCTCCGGACTTGGAAGCTGCTAGGAGAATGTGTCAGCTTGCATCATTCATTCATTAGTTTTAAATTCACACTTATTCATTTGAACGCACACAAGGAGCTGGAGCCAATCCCCTCATGCACCGAGGGCAAGGCGAACACATTACACGCCACCATCTTTACAGTCTCCGGTCCACCTGCACGGTGTGTGTTGGAAGCGTGAACAGAAACTAACACAAAGAACCAGAGTTAACTCGCTACTCTCCGTTTATAAAGTGACGGCAGTTGAAGCAGTTAAAACATGTTTCTCAGCTTTTACAGACACAAAAGCATTGATAGAGCACATTTTGAATTTTCAGGTCCAGCAGACATTAAATACAGATATTCCACATAATCTATTCGACGTCCATCAAAGCGTTGCCTCTGCAGCAGCGGTAGCATTGAAGCACAGCGTTGCTGGCAAACTGCTTTTTCGGGTATTGTTTGCTCTCTATTGGACATCTCTCTTCGACATTTTTGAACACATAATTATGTGGGCAGTTTGAGATTGCTTGGGTTTTTCCATTTCAGGTCACGTCCACAAACAGCAGACAGAGGGCACTAAGCACTTCCTTCAAATGAGTCTCACACACCGGTTTCTTATTTATGACTACTCTTATCAGCGACCAAAGTCAATCATCCAGAATCAAAATGTTCTGGAGGTTGGACAAATAAGGCGTTGCTATATTGTAACTGGATAACTTGTTTGTCTGCAAATATTAACATTTGTATATTAACAATGAATCAGATGACTTCTTGCAAAATGAGAGTATGTTATATGTTAATAAACAAGACTGATTTAAATAACTCCAGGTTTTAAATCTATGGAGACCCAAAGTGTTCAGTATGAAATAAATACAGTTAAAACAAATATACTTGACCTCCATTCGTCAAATCCTTGAGTATGCCAGACCAGTTTGGGGTGGGCTGACGAAAGGCCTCTCTGAGGAGCCGGAGAGGGAACAGTTGAGCCCCCCCTGCACGGTTTCCCACCTGCAGCCTTGAGTACTTAAAGCGCTCCTAAATTGTTTTATAAATGACCTATTTATTTTAGGGTTTATGCTCATTTCATGCTGTTGATCTCCGTTATGTTCAACGCTTTTCAGGATTCACTAGTGCTTTTATGCTGGTGTACCCCACCTGGTCACATTTTACATGAAACTGAAATAAGACACTGTGACATACATTTTTAAAACTCAACTTAATCTCATGAAATGTTTTTCTTTCTTTCTTTGAAAATGCTTGTTTTATTTCATAATAGCTTGTTTATCAATTTAGTATTGAACACTTTGGCTCGCCATAGATTCAAAGTTTAAACCCTGTAAAGCACCAAATCGTTCTGCTGACTGCAATGCTGCAAAATATTTGCACACTGTGTCTTCTCTACAGAGAAGAGAATTATCACCAACTCTTCAGCTTTTCCAGCTGTGGTGAACCCGCTGTAGCTGTTGAACACAGTGGAACATTTAGGAGCTAAAGAGGACCAAAAAAAGAGATTATAAAAGAACAGAAACAGAAAATAGAACAATTGTTTTCATGCTCCCATATAAACAGTCTCAAATATGATGAGAACATTGTTAAGACATCTTCTTTAGTAACTCCCTCTTTTCCCTCTGAGCACACACACACACACACCTTCACTTTGCCTATGATGTTATCATTATCACCATCAGGTTTATTGTAATTTCGATTGCTTGCCTTTATTTTTTGATTTATGCATTTATGTTTTGTTCCATTTCTCTCCCTGCTCTGATATTTCTTATGTTGATGTTTTTATTTTTATCCTGGAGTGAGAGGATTTTACTAAGCCCCATGGGGTTCTCAACCAGAGATGGGATTTCATATCTTCGCTTTTCTTGTTTCCATTGTTTTTTGTTTTATTCTTTGCAAAATTACTTTATTATCTTGGGGGAAAATGATGGGTCTTACTTTGTATTTCTTCAAAAGGTTTTATTGTTGAGATGAGATATTATCGTGTAGGATTTGGTACATCATTGGGTTTAATTAAAGCATTTCAATGATTAGAAAGTCATTATTTAAGTAAATTGACAAATAACTCTTCATTGTAAAGCCTCTCAGGTTATCAGGTTACAAAGATTAGTTTTGTTTTGTTCTTTTCATTGTTGGAAAAACAGATTAAACTCTTACTTGAAACACGTGACCTGACCGTTTCAAGACTCTGATGTCTTGAACACAAACACACAACACATTGTAATGCTTTCTCTTACTCACTCTATTGATGCAAACAAGATCAGGCAGCTTGTTAAGATATCGTAACACAGGTCTCATTCTGCACGCTGAAACACTGGAGCCAACAAGAGGCACACAAATACATTTCCCACCGTGGCACAGCTTCAGAAATCACAAAGCTCGTTTTTTTTTTGAGTGGGAGTATCTTTGGAGGCAATCCAAAACCATACTTTTGCTTCCAGGAGATGAAAATGCAACTCACTCTTCAGTAACGATCTCTTTGACATTCATTATTGACCTACAGTGTCAGGTAGAAAACTCTTTGTATTTTAGCTTGAAATAACTAAGTTTTCATCACATCATCATACATCTAGTCTGTTTGCATGTCTACAAATCACGTTCCCATGCACTCACCTATTGAGAAACACAAACCTCTGACACATTATCACCTCTTAAAGTTGTTCAGAGACAATAAGAAGAGGAGACGGGTGGAGGCAAATAACAGAGTTTCTGGTCATTTATGAGATCATCTGTCACACACACTCTGCACACACATGGTTGGTGCATATGTTGCTGGCTGTACAGTTGGCCCATTGGCATATGAGGCAGCAGGTAGTGGAGATGCTGTGGTAAATCTTAATTAAATCTTTTCACAGCTTTCACAGCATATTTTCCATTTGGATTCAGCCACTACAAGCCTTGTGAAATATGTGTTCGTTGGTACACATGGCATTTTTGTTTACTTGTCAATCCAAGTCGCCACAAGCTGCATGTCCAGTTTTGCGTGCTGTGGCACTGTGCCGGTCAGGTTTTGGAGCGCTCCCAGCATTATGATGAAATGGGACAGTTTGCAATAGCGTCCCTGGAGTGAATTCTACTTGAGCAGACTGCTGAAGAAAAGAAGGGCATTGTGACAATAAATTTGCTCCCACGAAAGAAAAATGAACTGCAACATTTCAAGACGCGTTTTAATCATTCATTTCACAATTTACTCCAAACTAATTATACCATTAAAATACATATTGGCGGTATCTTTAGTATATTTATATATTTTCTGTTTTGAGTGATGTGATTTTGGCCCCTCATGGAAGTCCATACCAGACAGATGAGACGGTTCATCTTCAGGGGTTGAATTATGGGATTAATTGCAAATTAAAAACGTACTTGTGGATTTAAAAGTAGAAAAAGGGCGTATTCATGTTGTCCGTTTATAATAAACTGTATAACGTAAATGACGGTTGTTTATTTCTTTAATCAAGATCAGTGTCATTAATAATAAAATAAATAATAAAAAGTATAAATGTGGATAATATTGAGGCAATATAATTAGCACTGTCAGCATCAAGTAGATTACGTGAGATCCTTCCTGCTGGGGGGGGGGGGGGGGGGGGGGCTGGCTGTGATGTGCCACCCAGTGCGCGTGCGTGTGTGTGTGTGTGTGTTACTGCGCGCGCGGCCGTGGACGGCGGATTCCCATCACAACCAAGATGGCGGCGGAGCGGACAGCCGGCTCGGCACAGTGACTGACAGACGGGAGAAGCCTCGCTCGGTTGGACAGCTAACGGTTAGACAAAAAAAATAATAATAATAATAAAAACCTCATCCTCTCGGTACCGACAGTGCTGTAATGAACCAACACCGGTAGACGACACCCGGCCGAAGTTGAGCGTGTGGGGACTAATTTGTCGTCCACAAGCGGGGTAAGTACGAAATGATGAACCGTTACAGTGACTGACGGACTGGTGAGGGATTTACCGAACAGCTGCCGGGCTGCTAGTTGTGCGCTACAACAAGCTAGAAATCCCTTTAGCTAGCCGCGTCACCTCACTCGTGTCGTCTTATTTGTTTACGTTGTTTTTGTTTTTTTTTATCCGTAACTCGCTGTCGACCATCCTGCCCTCATACTGGTTTGACACGATGCCTCCCGTGCTTCCCCCGCTGCTTCATTCCCCAAGCTAAAGTAAATGTGCCACAGGTTGTTCGCAATCAACGCCAGTTCGTGAATATTTTTAGTCACCGGTGCCGTGTGCGACGTGATGCAAACGAAACACTAGTCACACCACATTAACCCTCTGTTCATCCGGTGATGCACGTCTGTTTTAACCACCAGCGTGCCGTCGTTAAGAACTAAAAATAACCCAAAACATTACCCTTGTGCAGCCCCTTGCCTAAGGATATTTTAGGTTGTTCAGTTTGTACTTTTGTCTGCTGTTTAGGCAGTGGCACAAAAGGTGCAAAGAGAGTCATGTTTTGCGAAGCATTTGAAGTCCAGACTATAAGGCTGTCAGTGGTTTTCATGAGGTTTTTTTTTTAAGCTGTCACTGGTGGCAGAGAGTTCATCACTGGGAAATGGTTGTGAGTGTATGTTAATGCAGCCTTGTAAGTTTGGGGGGTATGTGTGCACTGATATTGTGGTGCATCACTGCAAATATGTCTTTCTGTGAAATTCTGCCAGTGCAAGGTGAGGAAACTGAGCTGCAGAAGGGGGGGGCAAACATGACTGGCGTCCAGCTCCACTGCTCCTGTCTGACGTTAGACATCAGTCAGCAGCGGTGGTGACGGCTGTCATAGGCGGCTTTAACACTCTGAAGGTTTCCTTCCCAAAAATTCCCCTCTGCATCGTTTAGTGGTGTCGCACAGGACAGGCAAGTCTGGTCAAATCATATGTGTGACAGAAATACTCTCAAGCCTGTGATTTGAAAACCTCAGCTCCACATACCAGAAAGGTAACCTACACTATGATCCCGTAAATCCTCTGCCTGCTCTGCTTTTCTTTTTTTTTTTTTGCTTTTCATTCAACTGTTATATATCTCTAGATTCTGGTGTTGTGGACGTGATGGACGGGTTGTTTGTGCTCTATCTTATTGCCGTGTCTGTTCATGTTCATGAGGGTTGAAGGGCGCCCTGCTGGAATGCCAGAGAGGAACAAGAGTCATACTTGAGATGAAGGCACTGCGGTCTGGCACACGAGAGCCAGACGGCGTGGTCCGATTGCACAGGGTGCTTGACTTGGCTGTGTAGCCTTGTGCAGGTCCAAGAAGGGGATTTACGGCAGTGAGTACAAGATCAAAGGACAGACAGCTAGATGGTGTCTGCTTAGCTGATTGAAGACTTCAGGTACAATCAGTCAGTAACCCTGGTTCCTCTCACCCTGACACCAGCCTCAGGGTTAATGCCTGCTGTCTGCCTATAATTGACACCAAATGTCGCCTCCTGTGGCAGTGACAGGTTTTCCTGAGGCACAGGGTGCACCTTATTCTCATCTTGCGTAATTCAGTGAACGCAAACAAAGTCGGCAAACACAAGTCCCACTGCATAGAGCTGTCAGTTACTGGATGTGAGTGCTTACCCCTCTCATGCTTGAGGAATATTCATGTATTCCACTGTAGCATTCACTATAACTTGTTCTGCATAACAGTGCATGCTAAATGCCTAAACTGGAGACTGTTTCGTTGCCAGTGAGTGGAAGTCTGATGTTGCAGTCTGCTGTCTGTTGATTGTTTGGTATTTCTGCAGTTTTGCACCGGAAATGATGTTTTGTTATTTATGCTAGTAAGATGTCTGCAAAAATTGGATCAAAACAAGCTTCCGAGCATGTCACACTGTGAGAGAGCATGTAACTGAGATGTAACCTTGAATGAGAATCACCTGCCGTGATGTTGGGATCTATCTTCAAATAAACTCTTATTCAACGTCTCCTCTGCCTTGTGAGTACATTAGGTTTTCACCAGAAAGTTGGATTTAATTTATTGGAACATGAATCAAAACTAAGATACTTTGCAGACACTATGGATGCCCCTGGAGAGATCCACAATGGGCACTCTCGCAGAGAAACTAGGTCTGGTATTCACAGGTTGTAAAGAGAAAATGCTACTATTTTCATTGCCGTCCTGGGGTTATTTTGTGATGAAGCTGTAGTAGAGATGACTATGAAGTGTTTCCTTTTAGTTTTTACCCCCTCCAGCAGTGATGAACAGGTTGAGGTGTTTTGATGTGGAAGCTGAAGGCTACAGGAGTTTACTGCCTATTTTCATTATGACTAGGTTACACTGTACTCAAGGTAATGAATGTTATCACCTAATTTAAGAAGGTTTCTAACAGAATGGACTTCCTTCTTCCAAGGACAACAATTTTACACTGATGCTGCTGTTCAATGCCAACTCGCTGTGAGCTGTTATAGGGGGAGCTATAGAGATGGTGACTGCATGGAGATATAACTGCTGAAAATTAGTGACAGTCACGCTTTTTGACTTCTGAGTCTGGAGAGACGCTCTTGCATGAACTGAAACGTTTTCTCTTGTTAAATTTCCTTAAAGCTGGTTGGAGATCTGTGGACACGATGTAACTGCGTTTACATGTGGCCAATATACAACCCAGTACAGCTGGGGTTTTTTTTTCTAGGTTGTTGCATATTTCCTTTAAGGATATTAATAATGAATAAAAAAGGCTGTTTTGTTTCAAGCTTTAATTGAGATACGTTCACATAGAATATTTATACTGAGATGTTCAAGCCCACTTAAATCGCATATTTGGATCCAGCTGCTGTTTTGTAAAGCCTTTTGGGTAGCTCTGGGTTTTACTACTTTCAGTATTGGTGTTACTATTATACTTGAATACCCTTTTGTTTCAGTAAAGAAACTAAAACAATACTCTTTTCTATACTTTGCTTAATGTAAGTTTAAACACTGTTTTGTATAAAAACCCCAAATAAGCCAAACTTCTCAAATAGTTCTGTTTGATGAGTGATGACTCTAACAGGCGTACAAGACACTTAGTTTAAATTAAATAATGGATAAATTACCAAAATTATGAAAGTATGTAATATCTGGTCTATTAAAAAATACACAAAATTAAGAATTTCATCAAGAATTTGGTTCAAAGTTTTGAGTAAAGTTAAAGTACTGAGGCTCGATACCCAGTCCTTCCTTAGTGCAGATTAAGCCACAAATGTCATATTTGAGTACAAGACTTGTTGGAAGCAGAGCTGATGTTTCAGTGATGCGAAGAATTCTTTGATAATAGCAGGATATGTGTTATCCTGAAGGTCACAGCACAGCATGCCCGCCATATGTATGCAATGTACCCAAAAAGAGACACTGTACTAGAAAAGAAAAGCTGCTGTAGATTTGCATGCAGGACAACTGAGAACAGGATTACATGTTCCCAGGGAATACCATCCACAAACACTAATTAGCTGTAAGCTCAGAGTATTGTCTGCAGGGAGAAAGGAAGGATGTGTCCTCAGTTGGTGGGTGGCATCTGGTGTTCGATGAGATGAATTTAGGAGTTGGGCACTGATCTAAAGTGAAATTCATAGCTCCTAGGAAAGTCAGAACACAACACAAAAACCCATTTCACTCTGTTCAGTTGTTAGTGCTTTTTCTCTGTGGGAAATTGAGTAAATAAGGTTCAGTCAGGGGTAGTGGATTAGTTTTTAAGAATTGATTGACCCCTTTGAGAGCTGGACAGGCTCTCAGACTGAAGGAGTAGATTGGGAGGTTGCAAGTATAGCTCCACTGGTACCACCGTTTCAGATTCAGAAGAATGTACTGAGAAATTGGCAGAAAGAGCAGTATGGACATACATGACTCAAATAAGTGCATAATTTGATTAAAATCACTGAAAAATACAAAAACACATATCAGTGCTAATATTTAATTAGAAAAAGCTGAATGGGGCTTTGGGAGGCAGATCAACACGGACATCCCATTGGGAAAAAAAGATGTTTATCTATAAACCACTAACTAATGCCAGACAATTCAAATATCATAATAAAACCCACATTGATCAAAATGTGTAGCAGTTTGAGCAACAGAGATGGACCTTTATTCACATGCACTGAAATGTGCGCATTATTTCTAAGCTAAATTACAGTACAAGTTTTCATTTCTGTTCCACTTTTGAGGAAACTTTTAGTTCAGTAGATCTAACAGAAACTTTCTTGGACGCAGGCTTGCCACAGTCAAGGCTCCACTGGTGAAGGCTGTAATTGTCTGATTGTCACATTATTCTGCTGCTGCTGTTGGTGTGTGGTCTACTGGGTTCACAAGGGTAAAGGATTATTCCCCACCGCCTTCCCTTTCGTCTCATCATTCAGACAGAAATGGGCACTCATCAGGAGAGAGACTAAATCAAAACTGCCAGACTCCAAAGTTAACAAGCTGCAAATAAAAAGAGGTCGCACTGGAAAACAAATTTGTTTGTACAAATCACTTTGTCTGTCTTGAAGGCAAACGCCAGCCTTAAGAACGGTTTTCTGCCAAATAGGGAATTAAAAGATCAGGCTGGGAGACGAGGCAGGTTGGTGAGATCGGGTTTCCTGGAGACATGGTATTAATTCCCACAGGGCTCAGCGTTAGCACTTCTCCGTGTTAATACTGTACGCAGAGCCAGGATGGTAACATCTTTTATGAGGTTGAAGCCTGGGAATTGTAATCCCAGTATTTACCTTGACATATGTACACTGAAATATGACCTTGAAATGCATTAAGGTGATAACATTACTTTTCATTTCTCACGAATGTTAGCATGAATGTCACTGACATGGAGTGCATGATCTGTAGATGAAAGATCAGGTGTGCAGGAGGCTGAATTTGATATCCAAGCCTCTATTGCTAAAACCAGACTGCAGAGGAGCATTCAGCAGGTGGATTATCAGGAACAATAAAAAGATGGTAACGTTAGAAAACTACATCCTACAACAATGCTCCTGTACCTCAAACCACCAATACAACTGGACCAAAACCTCACTGAAATGGCTGCATGCGACATTGTCCACATTCTCACCAGATAGGAGATGTCCATCCCTTCAGTCCACACCAAAGGACAGTGACAAACTGTCTTCACCAGGATGATAAATATCAGAAATGGACAAATGTTGGTATCAGTGTCTATACTGGCTGATAAGTTACAAGAAATTGCTGCGTAGAAATTCTTAAATACGGAGCGTTTAGGGGTTAAGACGCCAACAAACCAATGAACAGCGACGTCTCCCTCATTTCCTGTCATCTCTCCACAGTCCTCATCTACTAAAGGCATAAAATGCACAAATAATAATAATAATAATACTAAAAAAGAAATGCTAAAATGTGTCTGTCCACCAGAGCAAGTTTATATTTCAACTGCAGAATGCCCTGTTTAGTACACATCACAACTCTTTATAAAACAAATTTAAGGGAGAGTTTATGCATTTATGTAATCAGCTGATATATATTTTTATTGGATTTTAAAAACTCTAATATTCATATCGGTATCAGCCTTAAAAATCCATTATTGGTTGGGCTGTTGTATTGATATGCATCACGTTGTCTCCCTGAGTGACGTTGATGAAGCTTATTTGTTCCATGAGATGGACGAGAAACACGTCAAATGCTGGAGGTGATGAGCGCCCTTTAATCTGTTACCCAGCTTATTCATAGAGCTTTGTTTTTGCTTTGTTTTCTAGATGTAATCAGATAGTGATGTTAATAGGATCAGTTGCTGGCAGGTAAAGTCTGTCACTGCTGTGTCTCATGCTGCTGCATCACCATCCATCATGGTCTGTGCTTAATTATGCATAACAAACTCCACTCATACCAAGACAGATAGCCATAAACTTGAGTCGAATTTTGAAACATCTTTTGAAATTTAGGTCAGGACCTTGTAGAAAGTTTTTTAAGGCACTTGGTATGCTAAACAATGCTTTTATACTGGAGCACCTCACAGTACTAGATTATCATATTCATGTTCGGTATAGGTTAGCCCCAGCAGGGCACAAATTGCTAGCCCTGACATTGTTATTTCCATTTTCTACCCATTGATCCTCCTCTCTACATAGCTAACAGCATTATGATCTGTTACATTAGTCATGTTGGTCATGTAAAGGCAAGCAGTGAGTGTTAATGGATAAAGCCTCAATGCCTGACCTCGAGCATCCTCCTCCTGCTCTGACCAGTGCTTAACTTTGAAGATTTGATATGAAGTCAAGGAGGGTTATTCTGGATGCACAAATGAGTGCCATAGCTGCAGCTAAACCTTTGCTCTCTTCAGTGAATAAAGCAGCACGTTTTCTCATACTGTAACCTTGATGTTAGTTTGAAAGTATTTTTCGTTGTATATTTCACAAAGCTGAGACACTTCGGAGGGCTTGTGTTTTTAATAAGAGACAGAAAATCCTGTCTGCCTGGTTTCTCAGGAGGCGAAGAGTGTAAGCCAAAGAGTGGAAATGATAAGAGAGAAAAAACTTAAAGCTTCTGTGGTTTAAGATTCGTGTTTCCCAACATTTTCTTGTCTTTGTATAGCTAAAAGTTTAGTTGGTGTCAACACAGATGTTGTTGATAATTAGTACTATCTTGAATTTCTGAAGTGAAACCTTCATCTCACAGCATCAGTTCTCCCATAAACTTCTGCAAAACGTTCACAAAAACTTAATTAAATTAAATTAAAAAAACAAAATTGATTTGAGGTGCCATGAACAGTCCCAAAAAGGTTCTTGAAATTATTCAAATGTAAATATGAACTGGTTACCGTATGTAGGTTCTCTCATTGTTGCCAGGTGTATGATAATTACTACATTTATATGATAATTTACCCCTTTGTCACACTATCAGTTTTCCGTTAAAGGTTAGGAAGCTGATTTGGAGCCAGCCTCAAACATAAGCTACTATATGTGTCAATAGTGTTACAGAAAACAGACCCTGGATCTGTCATAATTGATCAAATCACATCTCTGCTGAGACGTTCCAAGTCTTTGTGGCTGCATTTCACAACTTTCTTTTGGTGTTTATGGTACAAAAAACCCTCTATTTGGCTGGCCTGTAGTCTGGGATGTATTGTGACCTTTGTCATAGATTCACATCACCTGCAAGGTAAACTCAGTTCTTCGTGCACCACGGTCTGGATTTAAATGTGCTATAGTTTGCCCTCAAATATGATAATTCTGGAGTCGGTGGTTGTAAGATGAGATTGATGTTATTAGTCCCTGAGGGTGAATTTGTATCTGACTATGAGAAAAGCACTGCTGCTTAAGAATGCAAACATAAAAAACAAACTGACAGCAACAAATAGTCACATACCTAATTAACAATACAGTGTCTGTTGACAAAGGTTAATGCATCCTAACTATCTCTTGGATACACACACACACACACACACACATTCACCCCATTGAAGAGCAATTAAAGTGCTAGTAGTTGTGTAATTAAATCCACTGTGATATCAGGAAGAACGTGGTTATCTGCCACAGGAGCTGGTCGTAGATACGTTTCCTGCCGTACAGTAAACATGCACACTTTTTGGCAAAGTCTAAAGCTTGTTGCCCATTCCTCTGTGGATATTTAGCTTCCTTTTATTTTTGTGTTTTTAATTCTTTCGATTGTTGTTTTTGGAGCTTGGAGCTTTATAAGATGCGGCTGTGTCGGGACCAGCAGTAACTTTGTCTCCGCATTTGGTTAAATAGATTAAATAACAAGTCAGGTGTCGAGATCACAGTTTTACATGGACCAACTTTTGTCTCACAGAGGTCATCTTTCCTCCAAAATGTTACTTGACCTGATGCCGCTAAAAGGCACAAGAGCCAAACGCCCACCCCTCTGGGCTAACTAGAAGCAGATGCTTGGCGACTGAGGCTTCCTACTGGCTCATGTTTATGTTCTTGAGCACATTCCTTTTCACCTCCTCCACGTGTCTGCCCTGCTGTGGCCGTTTCTGTGCTGGATGTCTATACAGCTGGAGCCGAGACCAGCGACTGGGCCGTTAGAGACTCCAACGACAGTCCCTTTGGTGAGTTTCATTGGCCTCTGGTTCTCGTGAACTCGAGACAGCTGGAAATCGTTCCCTTGTCACGTTGGTTTAAACAAAACCCTTGTGGAAGTGACTGAAGGCCTGTTGGGTCTGGACATCTTATCGAACTCCTCCCTGAGCTCCTGCTGTGGTTATAAGTCAGCGAGTTTGGGCCGGGAAGCTTTGTCTACGGCTCTGGCACCAGGCCCTTCATGTGGCCGAGTTTAAAGTTTCTGGGCCTGTGGTGCTTTTCCACCGAGTCTGTTTCTCCCACACTGCTCTCTACCCTGTGTGATTACTGTAGCGTATCATACAGAGCCCAGATAATCTGTGCATCCAGCTGTGTCGTAAAACATCTTGCAAGTGCAAGCTAACCACATCATTTAAGGTTCTCTGCAGTCAAATGCTGATTTCAGCTTTACAAAGACAAATAGTCTGCAGTCTTGGGGAAAACCATGTCTTACGGCATTTGCGCTGAATGAGTCCACGTCATAAATGATTCAGAAACACATAAATATTATCTGTAGTGCTTCAGGACCACTGTGAAGGACTCCAGTGACCTTTTAAAGATGCTTGCAGCCTGAGCACATCCTCTCTTAAGTGTTCACTGCTTTTTATGCTGGGAGGAATTGGTTGGGACTTCTCTCTGGGCGTTTACCTCAAGACCAAGTCAAGCTTTCCTTTCGAGGTCAGTCTGCTAGGGGAGAAGTAGGGCAGCCAGCAAATTAAGATATTTGGATTAGACCACTTAAGCTGTGAAGTCGATTTTTATTCTTATGTGTCAGGCACAGTGTGAGTCACAGCTCTGCATCTTTTGGATACAGTTCCTGGGAGGGAGTCCAGTGATGATCTGTGCGTGAAAAATTCACGGACTAGATACGTAATAGATGGGTGTTTCACACTGTTATGCCTTCTCAGCACTTTGATGCATCTAAATTTGTAAATCTGTAAGGTTACTGTTTCTGTGCAGACTGAACATTTAGTATTAATGTGAAATTAATTTTAAATGATTGTTTTGTTTTTCTGGGGTTCATCATCATGTCAATGCAGCATAATCTACGAATGACTCTCAGTGGATCTGTTTTTGTTGTGTAACCCATAAATCCTCACAATCACCTTTTTACAAGAAGATTGACTGATGGCTTAGTGAAAGCAGGAACTTCATTTTTCATTCTGTCACCTGTGTCTCCATCGTGAACTCAGCAATGTTGATTCCTTCTATTCTTGAAATGTAGGGCAGGCACGGCGAGCAGGTTGAAGTCAATAGAGGCCCACTTATGCAGTATGTATATGTAATCCTTATGTAACGTGTGCCACTGTACTGCTGCCTCGGTTTGCATTGTATTTTTAGCAGGCTGACAGCACGGCAAGGATGAGTATCATTCTTTGGCCCGTCTAATGGGCGGGGGGGTGACACTGCAGAGCCCTCCGCTGCTTTGCATCCAAGAGACTGCAATAAATTTAGGTCGACATCTTTTTGTTGTTACAGTTTCGTACTAAGCGAGGAGTTAACTGTACTTTCTGTGTGTTCCATGAAATAATATCCACGTCTGTTTTTTGTCAGTGGTGTCTCATGCAAAATCCCTTCGGGTCAATAAAGCAGCAGTCATTTGCAAGAAATGAGATAGCCGCTGGCTGTACTGGCCAACACCCTGTGTTATTCCACCCCTCCTTTCATTATACATTGCATGATATTATAGTTTGTTTTTTGTATGGACTACATGCGCTTTGAATGTGTTTTAAATGAAGAACAATTCAACTTAGATTGGCTTGATGGTTTTGAGTGGTTGTCCTGCACTTGACAAAACCACATGTGTTGACCACATTAGTTTCTGCCTTTCATCGTGCCTGTGAAATACAAGAATGTGACCCCAGGACCTCGTGCTTGCACACACACACACACACACACTCACACAAAACTTCATCAATGTCTCACGTCTTCTTCAGGCTGTCTGTCAGCTTGTCAGCCTCTTCACACACATACTCACATGCAGGCTTTTTATGGCATAGAGTGTTGTTGCCACGTGTGAAGGTGCAATAGGAATGTGTGTGTGTGTTTGTCCCACGACTATGGGCTTACCCCACATATAATTTCCTATTTTACGTATGCTGTTGTTTTCCTCGCACCAGTGCTGCAGTTGACCTGCTTTCATTTTGAAATGAGACGACTCTCTTTGGTGTTTTGTATTGTAGTGTTCAATTCCCAAGTAAACATTTGTGAAAGCGAAGTGAGCACGTGTCCCACATCCTGTCCTCTGGGTGTTACACCAATGTGTTGTAATGCGAGTGTCCCAGGAACATTTATGAGTCTGCTCTGTGTGTTGGATAGGAAGTTGAACGTAGACTGTGGTCCAGGACTCAGGATGTTGTGCAGATGTGCGGCCCTCAGAGCTCCCGTGGTCACTCTTAGTTTAACTAATTATTCCCCAGCTGATAACCCCAGGAGCGCTGCCAGTATCAAGGTAGATTTAAGATATGTGGTTAGGCCTGAATGTCATGGTGCCATATGAGGAATAGATGGACCAGAGGCCTCTGTCCACCTCACTTCTTCTGCCTTATCAGGGCTGACCAGACATCACTCGGCACAGAAAATTAGCTCGCTGTGACTGTGAGGAGTGAGATGCATTTGTAATCCGAGAGTAAGAGCCAGAACACAGTGAAGCAGCGTTTTCTCACCATCTGTCAAGAGCTGGAGGTGATAACCAAAGACAGAAACACAAATTGCTCTTTGTTTGGATATAAGCTTGGCTCATTGACGCTGCAAAGATCATTTCATTATACCAATAAACACCCAGCTTTAGTGAGATTTATGTAACGTAACTGTAGACAGAACCACTCATTACACAAGAAAAAACTGAACCTGTTGGTGAAGAAAATACAGAAACAAATGGGATTGTGTTCCAACTGCTGCTGCCTGCATGATTTTATATCGAAGATAACTCGGCTTTTTTTCTATTTGTGCTTCTTCACAGCCAGCACAGCAACATGTGTCACACGGACACTTTTACGTGAAATGTTTTCAACGCTGCAGCTGATCTAAGACGAAGACCAAAAATCACAATGCGCAGATGGAAGAGATTTTGTCACTTTGATGTCTCCTTGACTTACAATAGTCTCTGATGGTTGGGAGAATAAAATGAGGCACTAACAGTGGTTTATGCGTCAGCAGTGGCAGTTGAGGTCTTGCTAGCATAGCATCACACAGATTGGAGTTGGCAGCTTTTTCATCATTCCCCTTAGCCAACGCCTTTAGACCAGCTAACACACCCTGCTAATTAAACCTCTCCTCCCACACCCTCTTTCTGCATATGGTTGGAATCACAGACCTTGTCCGGTTAAATTATTCAGAATGAAATTGAGCAGAAACTCTTGGATTACAAAATCTGCTTTCAATGAAATGACAATCTGCGTGAGACATTGTCACTGACTGTGACGCCGACTTGGGAATGTTTTTAGAAAAATAAAACAGCTTTCACATCCATTCACATGCTCTATTTTCCATCTGTGCAAACTTGTGTTTTATATGAAAACCTTAAGACATGTTTGAATTGTGTCCCGTCTCTTACATCCAATCCGTGTTCTTGCTGTGCAGGTACACTTTTCTCACACCTCCTGATTTCAGCTGTCATGAACCCAATGTGTTCTTGTGTTTTTGCACGACTGAGCGGGAGAGGAGTGAGAGTGCTGGCAGGGGTAAAGTTTCATTTGAACCCACAGAGACAAACTCGTGTCCCGGAGGCTCAAGTGTCAAGAAGTTGAGTGATTAATCTGGTCACTGAGGCACACTAAGACTTTACACCACCACACCCGGAGGCTGCCACAGAGAAGAAGTCCACTGTAAAACAAAACAAAACAAAACTTACAGTATTTCTATGTTCTTCAGCACATTTTCTTTTATGCAAAATGTAGAAGAGATACGAAGAATATTATGTGAAGACTAAAAGATAATTGGTGACGGGGTTTGTAGAGTCTCCCTCTGTTTCTGAAACAAAATGCACTCCGGTTGTTTGGAGATTTGAAACGCAGCTTGACTGAAACAATCACAGCTGTAACTCATGACAGTGTTGTTTGCAGGGGGGGATGTTCTTGCTACAACATATGAACATAATTGTGACAATGACAAAGACTGCAGTTTTTTGATGATGTCTTGGCAGAAAGACAACACAGCAGCTTTTGATTAGGTGCAGATTTTTTTGAGGGTAACTGTTTTCATTATCTTCTAGTTGAAGGTGACATCTCGGGTGTTGCTAACTTGTTTACCCAGCCTTTTCAATATGCCTTTCAGTTTTTGCTTCTTCAGAATGGAGATGATGTTGTGCAATCAGGACATGCCCTTCTGAGGATAGATTAAGGAAACTACTGTTTGGCTTTTATCACTCTGCTTAATAGGCTCCATAATATCACAAGGCTTCTCATCAGCAGGTTTTTATATGGGACCGGCCTGTAATTGAGGCATAATGTCAAGTGTGAAGAAACACCTCACTGCTCCCTTTTTAAAATGCACACTCAGGTCTGTGTAGCCAGCCAGGCTTTAACTGTGCTGCTTTAGTTTTTAGAGAAAAGTTCAAAACCCTCAACACCAACTATGTTCTGTCCTCTTCAGAGCCACGTGTTTTGTCAAAGTGTCCTTGAGCCAGGACGCTGAACCTTTAGCTGGTCATATGAACTGAAGTCAGTCTGGTCAAAGACCACCAGCTGACTGCCTGAACTGTAGATGGCTGCCTGGTCCCTAATCGTGGCCCCTCTCCTCACATTTTTGCCCTCTTTTCATTTGCCCTTCTACTCCCCTCAGTAAGATTTATGACTGTCAGATTTTTTATTTTACTGCCATAGCAAGGACGCGAGAACTGTCTGTACCTGCTACCACAACAAAAATCAATCTCCCCCCTCTCTCTCTCTCTCTCTCTCTCCCTCTCTGTCTATGTCTCCCATCCTCTTTCCCCCTTGTAATCGTGCAGGCAGTTGGCGGGGATGGGAGATGATGGAGGACAAAGGCCCTCGTGTAGCCGACTACTTTGTGGTGGCCGGTCTGACGGACCCGTCCAAGCCGTTGGACCAGGAGATCCACTTTGATGATGTCTGCCACAAGACGGCCAAGCCTAAGGCGCCCATCACTGATGTGGCGGTGGTGATCCGCTCCATGGGCGAGGAGGTGCCGCCTGGGTTCACCTGCATAGAGGAAACACCAACCGGCCATTCGGCTGATCTTAACAATGGGGGCCTCATGGCGCCCCAGATCTTCCTGTGCTATAGGCGAGGTCGAGACAAGCCGCCACTCACTGACCTGGGGTAAGTAAGTCTTAATATTTGTTTCTGAAGTGTTTGTTTTGTGTTAGAATATAGAATACATTATCAAAAAGGTGGCTGAGCTGGAAACATACACTCAGCAGCCACATTTTATTTTGCTAACTTGTCCTGTCCTGTTTCACAGAATTTTCTAGACAACTGAAATGAATCACTGTAATGACGTGCAGAGTCTGAGTCCACCTAACCCACAGGGCCATGTTATTTATGTAACATGTTGCTGTATTCATTATTTGCTGCTGTTTCTAAAACTGTCAGCTTCCCATGAAACTCTGCCCTGCTGTTCCTCGCCATTGTGAGTGAGGAGTGGAGCGCCGATCAAAAACGTGGTCTACAACACGTCTGTCCTGAAAAGCTGAAGTGCTCTAAACTTAGGAAAGTGCTCTGCTCCCTGAAAATTCCTCCTGTGCAGCAGTTTTCTACAGCAGCCACTTTCTGTCTGCCTAGCAGCCGTTCCCCCATTGTGATTTTGCAACAAAACGTGAAATAGTGTGAGGCACTTACAGGTGTCCTCCTCAGCAACATCTTTTTTGAACTGGAGGAATTCAATACCGTTTGTTCAGGGCTCTAACACCTCTGGCTGGCAGAGGTATGTGGTGACAATGCTAAGGAGGCTCATGCTGGCCTCTGACACTACAGAGTGCAGTGCTTATCAGGCACTGACACAAAGGCTCTGCTCAGACAGTATCAGCAGCTTTAGTGTGCTGATAGCTCAGAGGGGCTGCACTTTCCAGACATTGGTAGGACTAATGGGAAGCTGACGTGTGTGTGTGTGCAGGTGTAGCCATCATTTACATCCATTTTCACTTATTGCTCCATGTGATGGGGAACTGTTGCTCAGGCTGCAGTGGGAATAATTAGTATTATTAATATAATTTTGGCTTCGTTCAATACTGAGGACTAGAAAGGAATCCTAGGAGCATTGGTACCTCCAGGGTTTAAGCAGAGGCGGTAATCACATCCCGTCCCGTCTCGTGATCTCTTTAGTTAGTAGCTGACGGCCTGAACAGAAGCCACACTCATTAAATACATTACATTTTCTGTGTGAAATAGATTCAAGAACAGCATCTCTGCTCTTTTTCCCTGAAGATTAATGTTTTATTTCACAAGTCTTAACGTTTTATTATGTTATTTTCTAGCAGAAGTGAGCCACCTCAGCTAAAATATAGACCAGCTCCTTTAGAAAATACTGCGCAAAAACTCTGACCTCCTCACAGCTGTTTGGAGAGGTACTCAAGGTCTAATTTAGCAAACACAAAGGCCGGTTTAAAATTATACAGAACTGGTGGCTCTGCCAACAAAGGAAAGATGTAAACTACGCTGGTCTGATGGCGGGGAGTGCATCGACAATCACCGGTCTGGTGTAACAGCAGAGAAAGACGTGCGAGCAGAGAAGAATCATCACAGCAATGAGTACAGAAATGAGAAAGAGACAGAGACCCACAGTTGACCACTTCAAATTCTGTTCTTTTTTTCAGCTTTCACATAGTGCCACAAAATGCTCGTCCAGTTCCACTTGCAACAGTAATGGAGGATAAGTGCATAATGGAAGCACAAAGAGGAATGTTTAAAATTGCTGCCACTGTTATGTACCTCTGAGTACTTGTCCTCTAAGTGGTTTGTGTGAGTGTCCTCTTGTGACTTATTATAATGCTGTACTGGGTTAATATGTTTTGACTGACCTGAACTATACATAAACCTACATGCATATACTGCATTGAGGACTGTCAGATACAACAAATCTTTATTTTCTTCATATAAAAACAACTCCTCAACACAATAATCTCAATTTTGATTGATTCATTTTGAAAATAACTGTATTCTTAAATACATTTGCACAGCAATACCATATACATTACATTTGGGTCAAAGCGGGCTCCAGTTTAAAGCGTGCTGCGTGTATAAGAACGGTACTTAATGAGTGGATAGGAATAAACATACAAAAGAAAAAGAAGGTGTAATTTTTTTTACTCAGTGGTTACTTCACCACAAGCAGCACTTTCTGTCAGTTTGGGTTTGAATGCAGCTGCCGCTCCTCACTTGGCTTCATTAGTTTCCTTGTGATGTCTGTTTACGTGAGCTGCCATGTTGCTGTTACCTGACATGGAATATGGCATGTGCATGCAACATAGCTGCCAAACTGTTGTTCTTTTACCAGCATGTGTCACAATCATGAGTTACAAAGAAACTAAAAGGCTCTGGTACTGATGAGTTACTGTAAGTGAAGCAGGAGAATCTGCTGTTTCAGATTACTTGCAAGTTCCCCTTCAGTCATCACTCGTGTGTCAAAAACCAAAAACTCAACACAACTTGATGGCACTCAGCTTTTACCTCCATATGTTGTTGTTGTCAAATGTAGATTTATGTTAGTGTGGACAAAGTTATTGAGTTATTGAAGGTAAGGAGACGTCTGTACTCTCTGACTGCCACTTTATAAACTCATAGATCTTAATGGTTTTTCATGAATCACATCAGTTCTGCTTTGCTGGTCTGAGGTGCCAAGCAGACATTAAGTTTAATCAACTCCATTCTGTCAGCCACTGAAAACTGGGATAAATGCCCAGTGTTACGCTTAAGCAAGGAGCTCCACCTAATTGGTCCAATGAGATCATGATTGCATATTGTGTTGATTAATTCTACACGGTGATCACACTAATGGCTACACGTTGATGTGGAGTTTTGCTTGGCTGACTGCCGTGTTCTGCCTCCTCCCACAGAGTGCTGTATGAGTGGAAGGAGCGACTGAAGCAGGGCTGCCACCTCATCCAGACCACACCCTCCGGCCGTCCGGCCAACATCAGCGGCAACTCCTCCCAGCGCATCTACGTCACCTACCGCCGGGCGCCTGAGAGCCAGCCGCACACCGCCCTGGCCGTCACCGACATCTGCATCATCATCCCGAGCAAGGGAGAGACGCCCCCACACACCTTCTGCAAGGTGGAGAAGAATATCAACAGCAGCATGGTGAGAGAGACACCGGTGTACGGAAAACTTGTTATAGAAAGTTCTCTCCTACAACACTTAATCATTGTGAGGACACTGCTTTTCACAATGTACATGTTAGGTGAGTGTTTCTCTGTCAAGTCCTTTCTATTTCTCGCCTCCGCAATAGAGTTTTGATACATCGACAGTAAACACGAAATGTTGGTGTCAAAAAGCAAGGGCTTCTCTCTAGAGCCGCCATTTTGCAAAAACATTCAACATTAGGTGTTTTTGGACCAAACAGTTCTGGGGACTCCCTGAGAGGAACAGCCCACTGAGGAACTCCCCCTGAGAACTACATACTTTCAAGGGCTTTTTTTTCTGTTTGCATTCGCACCACCAATAGGAACGCTGAAGTGACGTAAGCCGGCTGGCGGTTGGTATAACGACGTCACAGGCAACTTCACACACAAGATTGTTATATTTCGCTCAATAAAGCCTGGACCTCACTGTCCGTTCCTTTGTCCGTGTTTTGGTCATTTTTTTTAAGGATACCATTACGAGCTACAGGTTTTTAAAGATGGCGGTTTGCCGGTGCTGCATTGGCTTGTGTCTGGACCAATCACTGTACACAGTACAGTTCCTCAAGGTTCCTCTTGTGCTGGGAGAGTTCCTACTCAGAAGTAGGAGCTAAAAAAGTCCCTCAAAACAGCGTTTTCTAAGAACTACAATTGCTCCCAAGTAGGGGGGGTCAGAAGGTTTCAATCCTCAACTCCACTCCGATGCCTCACTTTCCTCAAGTCCTTCTGCACATGAGAGACTGACAGAAATACAGTCTGCACTACAAGATGACATTGAGCATTACTGCAATGCTTATGAGTAAGCCTGACAAACACTGACTGATTTAGTTGCCATACTTTCTTCAGTTAAAGAATTTGCCATGATGGAGTCATGTTGTCAGCCTAGAGCTAAGTAGAGCTGCTTTGTGTTCTTCTTTTGTGCTGAAACATATTGTGGAGTTGTGAAGGACAGACAAATGAGAAAGAGACTGCATCTCACCTGTTTATTCTTTTTTCGAGTTAATTGTGGCGTGATCACTCATAGGAGAGCGATTTCAGCCCGTTGGTGAGTCACTCAAAATGGCTAGTGCATCCAATTATGGAAAATTGCGTAAAACCCTCCATTGCCTCAGGAAGTTTTTATATGCCGTGTGTTCATACTGTTCCTGTCTTGTTTCTTTTGGAAGAGGGAAGCAGAGTCCCTCAGGCTTTGTGCCCACTACTCCTGTGTGTTGGTTTCCTCCTCTCCCAGTATATGTGCTGTAGGAAAATATCACACACACACACACACATTAGGATACTGTAAAAGTCTTTGGTGTGTCAGCTTAGTCTACATTTCATAAAACATGCTACCCCCGTTGAGAAACTGTGTGTGTGGCTGCACATGTGTCTTTAAAATCAGTGCAAGCAGAGAGTGAGTGTGCCAGGAAGTGTTTAGAGTCAGTATATACGACATGAAGTCCTACAATAGAATTGGGATTTAGCTACACTCATTTTTCTGACTAATGTAGTAGTTGTGAAGATCATTTTTTAAATATTTCAGCACAGCTGCGGGTGCATACTACATGTGCAGCTCCTGGTTGTTAAAGATTTATTGCAAATATTAGTTGCCGTAGACCATCTTCCTCTCACAGTGACTAACTGTGTTTCTCAGATGTATTATCGCATGCTCATGGTTTGGTTAAAGATGCACTAGATGGGGACATTTTAATTGAGGCCAAATCATGAATAATGATAGACTGCACTTTTATAGTGTTTTTCTGCCTTAGTGGACAAAGGGCTTTACAATTTACCGCTCATTCACACACACACACACACACACACACACACACACACACACACACACACACTCAGATGATGGCATAGCAGCCATAAAAGGCACTTCATACAATGTATGTTGGGGCTGTGTACACTTGAACATTATTGATAACCTTTTTAAAAATCATACTTTTTCCAGACAGCCATTTGTTTCCATTGATTCCAATTCAATTTAAATATGATCCTGCAGTTCTATATAGGATGTCCATCAAAGTGAACGTTGCATCACAGTTTTTTTGTCATCAAAATGCTGGTTGCCTTAAAGTTTGAGACACTTTTCCTTGTACTCACAACCTCCCTTGTTTAGATTTGTCCTGGGACCTTTGTGGCATGTCGTCTGTGTCTAATAAAACTACCCCCAAAAAATATTTAAATATGTAATTTTTGCCATATAGTAATGCAGTAACAAGTTGAGACCATTTTGAAATTTCTCTTTGGTGGTGCATAACACACTCCAATAATCAAGATTCCAGGGTCTGCAACAGTCCTTGAATGCACCAAAAATATGCATTACATACTATTAACTTTACTGTGACAAAGATAACACGTTAACAGTGATGAACTACCCACTTTATCTGCAGGAGGTTTCAAGCCTATGATGGTTCTCTGGAAGGTGGACAATCACTCTAAAAACTAAAGTCTTCATAATTTGTAGTAAAACAGTAACTTAACACAAAGCTTAAACTCACTGTTTCACTGACTTCTTCTAGTTAAAAGTCTGTTGTGACCACACCCAGCATTACATAACTTTGATCAATGGATGGGTTAAAAACCACTTGAATGGTCCTTTTAAAAAGCTGACTTGTTTATAATTTCATAATTACTGTGTTGTGTGTAGATTCAACAGTTATAATTTCAACTTTGAAAAGGAGTAACTGGACTACAGCGCCAAATTTGATGGACACTGGGATTGTGCATGTTGTCCCTGAGTGGCCTGTGTCGTTTATAAGGAACAGCATGTTAACTTTTCCCATTTTGATCTTGTTTTCAGTGGGGCTCCTCTGTCTTCCTGTGTTATAAGAAGTCTGTGGCCAAAACCAACACAATAGCCTACAAAGCAGGTAAGCCTCCCCTGATCCCATAACTACCAGTGCACATAGCTCCAAATACTGATGTGTACCTCCTGATCCTGGTCATGTAAGATATCGAATAACCATGTTGTGTGCTTTCTCTTCTTCCTCAGCTCTTCCTCTAATAACTGGCTTATTGTGTGAGGAAAACAGAAAATGGGGATAATTGTATTAGTTGTTGTATAAATGAGATTGTACTCATTTTAAGTTGTTACGTTGATAAATATTTATTGCATTGAGCTTATTGCCTGCTTCTCGGTTTGTTACAACTGTGTGTTATTGTAGAAATGTCTCTAGAGAGGAGGGTCTGCTGCAGAGTAAACTGGCTGCATGAGGACATTCTGCTTCAGCTGTGCTTGCAAGTTCAGGCTTGTTGAAGCATGTTGGTGCCTCAGAATCAGAGAGATGAGATAAGCCTCTGCACGCCAATATTCTTCTCCTTTTTAAAGGGTTTAAATGGTTGCCATATATTTCATGGTAATATATAAATAATATGCTTATTTCACATTAATTCCATCTGACTTTTCAGTGCCAGAAACACTGACAGAAGATTGTCATTTTCTGATATCGCTGTTGGCTCAGAGCTGCTGTGTTTGGCTCAGCCTCAGATTGGCTGGCTCATGTTTTGTTGTACATGTCTTGAATATGCAGCAGACTGTGAATGGAGCGATCCTATCTGTTTCTCACTAATGCTCCGGATGAGTCAGCTCACAGAAATAAAGTTCATTTTCAACATTTCAGGCAAGGAAAAATCACCCAGCACGCATCAAGCTTTGAGTTTTGCAAGATCAGACTTAATTTATAGACTAATGCAACAGTTTGATCCAGAACTGAGCAAGTTTTGTTGTTGGATACATGGTTTTTATTTTGGAATCAAATACGTGCAGATTTAGCTGTAGAGCATGAATGTACAAGACATTCCCTGGTGTGTAGAACTGGCAGGAACCTCCTGAAAAAATACTATATTAATTCCCAATATTGCATTAATCAGTATATTTTTATATTAACATATTGCAAAATCAAATGACCACAGTACATGTAATGTGAAAGAGGCACTTGCACATTACATTACCTTCAATTTATCACCAACTCTGCAGCTCTATGGAGCTTATTAACCTATTTTAGCTCATTGTTTTGCTTTTACAGCACATTCACAGTTTTTGGTTCAGTTTCAGTGCTCTCGTCGGCTGTCTATTTCCAGCAGCATCAGGCTTGATTTCAGCTGATGAACTGTATCCGGCAGACAGATAAAGTTAGCAAGTAGCCGATGAAGAAAGTGGAATGTTTTCCAGTTAAAGAACCAGATAGTTTTCTCAGGCGTTGGTGGAGAGCAAACCAGAGCTATAAATGAACATCAGTATGAACATCTGCAGGCCTGGTCATACCCGAAATTAAAGTGGTACACCCTGTCATAGTTTATGCTGATGATCAAGCCTTCATGACGCAGCATGTTTATTATTTCTCAGGGGGCGATAATGTGGCTGTGCACCTGCAGGTGTTTTCTCGATGAAAAATTGTGTCAGATTATTTTAGTGTGTGTTTAATGATACAGCATCTTAACAAATGTATATTAAACAGCGTACAGCAGTTTATCATCCCCCCCCAACAACATTTACAACATTTAAGGAATGAACCTTTTGATGAAGTATGTTAAAGATTGAGCTTCTTTTAACTACACCAACTGTTTTTTGTGCACAGTTTGTGTCTGTTAGTAATGCTTGTAAAATACAGTCCTTGAGCCAAAGTTAGACGTTGCATAGAGTTAAAAAACATCACAAAATAGAATCACTATTTTATCGTTTCTCGTTTGTGCTCTCTGACAGTGACTAATGACCCAGAGGCCTGATTAAGCACTGATTGCTTATTACCAGGCGTTTGAAGTGAAACACTGGCCCAATAAAGTCGTACATTAACATTGTGATTATAATGAATTGAACTTGTTTTTGTTTCATGTTAAGCGGTTTTGCATCTACATTAGCTATTAATTGGTAATCACGGGGGTTCCTTAAATTGAGTTCTCATCTTGTTTTTTTTTTTTTACTGTCAGGTTTATTCAGCAGATATCCAGAGGAGGACTATGAGTCATTCCCTCTGCCAGAGTCTGTCCCTCTCTTCTGCCTTCCCATGGGAGCCACAATCGAATGCTGGCCAGCTAACACCAAATACTCCCTCCCTGTTTTCTCCACCTTCGTCCTCACCGGAGCCTCTGGAGAAAAGGTAAAATGGATGAATGGATAGATGCACTCTTTCTCTCTCTCTATCTCATCCAGACGGCTAACAAACATCTCAGCAGCAGCATCAGATATGAGAGGATGCCAGTGACTGTTAGACCTCATAGACTGACTGTAACTGCCATTTATGCAGCTGGCATGACCACAGACTAATGCACTCTACTAGGGCATGGGTAAACCACAATGCTCTGTGTGTATGCATATTGCCTTTTTCAGGTGAAACAGCGTAACTCCACATGTAGTGTTTCTTCTTTTAGGACGGGCTTATTTGCTGAAAAAAAATAAAAAATAAAACGCAAAGATCCAACTGAATAATGTAGTAGATGTATTAACGCTCTATTAATTCATTTATTAACATGAATGACAAGGCTGTTCTCTTTTTGGGCTTTGAGCTTTGAGGTTTTTACCAGACAACGATGCATTTCTCTCACTCACTCGCTCACATGTAGTTACACATAAACAAACAACATAGAGTTCAGATGAACACGAGTGTCCCCGTAAACAACTCTGGTTTCCGAGGCCTGAGTTTTGTCATGCTAGCTGGGTGTCTGTGAAAGAGGCCAGGATGTTGTGGCAGGTACAGGTTTTCACTGTGTGCTATCTACGCAGCCGTGTCTTTAACCTGAGTCAAAATATGATATTAACGATGTGATGAGGCTCTACATGATCAAGCGAAAGTCTTTCTCCAGTAATTCAGAGGATACATTTATTATCATTCTCGTATTACACTACCGGTAAGACGGACAAGTCTTTTAATGCCAATGGGGTGAAAATACTGAGTTACTTCTGAAAGCTTTCAAATCATTGTGTCAAATCAAATCCTCAAATCCTCAAATTCAGTTGAAACACACGGGACCAGTCCACAGGACAGGACAGAGTATCTCACACTACAACTACATAACAGAGATTATTCTGCAGATAATTTAGTCACTAACATCGCATCCTCTGAAAATCTGCCCCTGACACTCCATCCAGTGTGAATCAGTATGTTTGGAATAACTCGCAGAAACTTTCAGACCCATCAAATGTCCAGTCATAACCCATTATCCACCGTGTTTGATTGATTGATGCGGTTCATATCAGTCTGGGACTTCATCCCTTTGTTTTTTAGGCTGTAGAGCCTATAAAACTGGACTTATGCTTCTGTGGAGACACAAAGATGCGAGCATAGGCAGAAAAAGGTGTCGGAGGTTTTCTCTATTTTTTCCTTCAGTTTGGGCGTACATTTCAGCATAGTACTGCCACAAGTGATCTTCTAGCAGAGCATTGGAAACCAAATTCCTCTTCAAGACACTTAATCAAGGCAGTAAAGGCACATTATTGTTACCCATCTTGCCACTGCCCAAATTCTTTCACATTTATTTCACAGATGTAGTGTTTTGTTTACACTGTCACTGGACTGAAATTGATTTCTGTTTCCTGATTTCTCCTGTGCTTTCTTCACGTTATGGTTTGCTAAACGTGACACTGCTTCCTAGTGGACATGTGTGTAAAAGAAACACACACGTGAATGTGTCTGAACAACACTCGTGTATATTCGCTTACTTGCAGCCCAGAGAAGCATAAAACCAGCTCCGGATTATTGGTTTCCAAATCTAAACACAAGCCCCGTCCCGCTGTGCTGGTCTGTGGGTTTGGAAAGTGGTCCAGTTGGGATGAGGCTCGTGTTGACATATATTAGTGAATTATGTGGTGAAACACAATCATGATTGAAAACAAATAACATCCAAAGCCTACTGATGTTTAGATAGCAGCGGCTCTGATGAACAAGGCCAGTTAGGGGTCAGCAGCGATCGCTGGTGCCAAACCCTCGGCGGTCTGCTGCTGCTGCTGCTGCTGCTGAGTCAAGTTTGTGTCTATACAGGTGTGTCTGTTTGCGTGTGAGTTTGGAAGGCCTGCTGTATCACATGCAGGGGGATATGTGGTGAGGACAGTGTGTATGCAGACTATTTTACTGGCCAAGGTCAGAGGGAGACTCAGCAGGACTCCAGTCTGCAGGCTCCGTGTTTACCTGAGTAGTCATCTCTTGACCCATGTGTACACACACACACACACACACACAGACACACACACTGTGTTTCTATACTTCTCTATACTCTGTTGACCACAGACTACACTCACCTCTGCATGCATAACTTCAACTTTTTATAACTTTTACTGTGTTGAAAACCACCGTTTTATGCGAAACGTAGTGGTGAAGAAGTATTCAATTCCCATAGTATCAGAAGTAAAAGTATTAATTATTCAGAATGGCCCGTGTCAGTATTATTATAACATATATTATTATATATATATATTATGGGTTTATTATTACTGATGCATTAACATGTAAGCAGCGTTTTACTGTTGCAGCTTGATGTCGTGCATATTTTAACTACTTTATACACTGTTGTTTTATATATAACAGTGCATCCTAATTTAGAAACGGATTAACTCAAGACCTATCAAATCCTACCACAAATCCTAAATTTGAATCATATTGCTAAACTAAAGACGTTAGAAGTTTGTTTTATTTCATGTTGTTATGTGCAGATTGTTTCCGACAGAATAAACCCAAACCAAACCAAACCAAACCAAACCAGAAGGAGTCCCTTGATTAAATGGGGATTATTTAAGTGTCTTTACCTCGAAAGACAAAAAAATAAAACAACACCTCTAACGTTTTGTTTGTATTACACACAAACCTTTTAAACAAGCGGGTCCGACTGTCAGTCACATATATTCATATGTTAGAAATACAGTGCTGTTCAACAAATCAGACTCGTTTCAACATCATACACACAGACACACAGGCGTCCTCAGTTCACTCATCAGCAAACAAACACATGGGCCGCCTCAGTCTCTTTCGGGGGGAAAATGTTAAAAGCAGAACCACACAGGCGGCCCAGCCGGCCAGCAGATAAGCCAGTTAGCTTTGATCTATGCGTGAATTTGGAAAGTCTCATATTTCCAGGAAGCAGAGGGGATTTATTTGGCCTAATGCTGACGCTGGCTCCGCTAACCGCTGTTTGTTTGGCCACAGTTGGCACTCATGGTATTGATGTTCAATAAAGGTTAAACGGCGGTGCACTAAACTTACTTTATTTCTATGCTTATTGATGTTTTCATTTATTTAAGAGTGCAGGGATGATTCAGAGAGCTGCTAAAAGGTTTCTAAACTGTCTGCGCCTTTTCATCATTAGCTGGCCAGCTCATCTGTTGGACGACTTCTTCTGGAAATTATTGTTAAACAATGACAAGAGTTTTAAATTACATTACCTCTGTCTTAATGAAAACCACTCTGACTCTGAGAGTCATGGCATTTTTGGATCGTCGTCACTTCTTCAAAGGACTGTATTAAGACTTGGCTTTAGGGTTAAGATTAGAATAAGGGTTTGGGTTAGTTATGATGGTTAAGGTTAGTGTTCTGTGCTAGGAAATGCATTATGTCAAGAAGGCTCCTCATTGGTATAGAAGTACGTGTTTGTGTGTATACCAACGTTACTGCAGATAATGAAACTGGCTAAATAGAGCTGAAACAGTTTAGATTAGCTGATTTGTCATATGTCATTGTAAACTGAATATCTTTGGACTTTTGGTCAGATAAAACATTTTGGGGACGTTGACTTGGCAGATCAGAAGGAAAATGACCTTTTGACCTTTGAAAGACAATCCAGTATGGAGAAATGTCTAACTGTGGCAGTCATAAATGTGTAACTGTAACAATGAGATACAGCGTGGCTTCAGACCGTTTTTAGAAATGACTCGTTCGTGCAGTTCCTGGTGAGCTGTGTCTCCAACATGTCCCCTGTTTCAGGTGTACGGTGCGGCCATTCAGTTCTATGAGACCTACCCGCAGGAGTGTCTGACTGATCAGCAGTGCTCCCAGCTGGGTCTCCTGAGCCCGGATCCACACAAACCCCCCTCCTCCAACACTACAGTGACAGCCACCAACAGCACCACGGCCCCACGCTCGGTCTACACCAACAAGTGTATCTGCCTGCTGTCCCACTGGCCATTCTTTGATGCTTTCCGCAAGTTCCTCACATTCCTCTATCGCTACTCCATCTCCGGCCCTCACGCCCTGCCCATCGAGAAGTGAGTTCTCTCTTTTTTAATCTCTTAATTTCACCGTTTTATGCTCTTTTTAGTTCACCTACGCGCTCTGGACGATATTAAAATCGCTGACCAGCGCAGGTAAATCACCCTACCTGCCCTAGAGAAATAAATCCAGTCCCAATGTGGCTAAGGAAAGATATAGTAGTTTTTCATTGACAGAAGTGCAACATTCTTCTACAGCAATTTACTGTATGGTGTCAACCTTATTAAATCAAAGGAGATATTACCAATATGTGATGCACAGTGCATCCCTGGGACTGACAGCGAAGTCTGATGTTTAATCCCCCAAAAAGGAACAATACATCAAATAACAAAATAATTCCAGAAATGCAAACAAATCACCAGTACTGTTCTCTCTATCATGGTTAAGATGTTCTAGGTTGTATATTTACTTGACATTACCCTGTACAGGATAATTGTAACAGAAGATTCATGCTTTCCATGTTTTACTGCTGCTCGTAACTTTCACCCGTCTGAGAGGGGTGCATTGACGGATTGTTCTGCCTCCAACAGCTGTTATTTTTGGCCTCACATCCCCTAATTCTTCTTCTTCCTAGGCACATCTCTCATTTTATGCACAAAGTTCCCTTCCCTTCCTCTCAGAGGCCTCGCATCCTAGTGCAGGTAAGTGTAGGTCGCAAGACTAAAACATTCTCTGTGGTGTTTGATGCACATGGTGCATGTTAGAAATGGGCAGAAAATAGTGTTGTTTTCTGAAGGTGTTTAGGATTGCCTGTGGGATGCAGTATTTTAGGTCCTTCATTATGGATGAATATTTAAATGATTCAGTGCAGGCATTTTTTTGCTCGGTTGGTTTTATCTCACTTTCCAGCTTTTCTACAGCTTTCCCCTCATGACAGCTTGATGTTGAGCCAGCCAGTGTCTTCTCCTTTACCGCTCAGGTAAGAGCAGCTGCATGCACATCTTTCTGCTGATACCCCACACCACTAATTATGTGCCAAAATGTAAAGGAATTATACATTTTGTTACTGAGGATATATGTGTGTACGTGCAGAAAAATATAGTTCAGATACCATATTTCTTTCAAACTTGATTTGTAAGACTGGTATGTTTAAAATAGTTATCTGAAAATATAGATAGGCCTTAAATACTGTATATCATCTTTTCTACTTGAAAATAGAATACAGAGAATAATATTATTATTGGTCTGAAGAGTATTTTGGAACCCAAAATGTGCTCAAGAGCCAGAACCGCAAGAGAGACCATGTTGCAGTTCCTCATTATTTCGCACCTGTTTTTTGTAGTGGTGGTCGATTTTCGACCCTGCTCCAGAACCTCGGACCAGAGAACGCCGTCACCTTGCTGGTGTTTGCTGTCACTGAACATAAGATCCTGGTCCACTCGTTACGGCCCGCTGTGCTGACCAGCGTCACTGAAGCTCTGGTGTCTGTAAGTTACTGCCTTTAGCTGCACAGAGTGGTTACATATCTTCCCCCCAACCAGGGGTGTATTGACTTATTGTCGTATTGACTTCGCGCTCTTCATGCTGCTGGCCTCTTCTTTGCTTTTCTAATTGTATTTTTTTTTTTCCTATACATTTTATTTTAGTAAACTGTTGCTCAAATAGTTATAAAGACGGAATAAAGATGGACGACATGACAGCTCCCCAAAAGTGAAGCCAAAACATCTCAATCACCCCCTGGGGGCTGGCTGCAGTATAGGTCATAAGCCCCGCCTCCTCCATGTTAGCGGATGGGACACGGGCCAAACTAAAAAATCAAAGTACAAAGATGGTTTCTGTCATTTTAGGTAGTTCTTATCACGCTGATGTTTGTCCAAGTGTTCATTTTTCTGATCAGTTTGGTTTTAATTAGTTATTTGATGCTATAAAAAGGGGGTGAGACGTCATGATTGACAGCTGAGATTGACTGTGGTGTGCTCGCAATTGGGTCTGGCGGGTGTGTTGGTGCGACCTCGCACCTCCGATCACCACTGCGCATACTCTGGCTCCAAATGACGTCACCAGCACAAGATGGCAGCCGCCGTATCCGGGATATTTTGTCTTCATTTTTGTACAGTGGGAGGAAGTGGAGACGCGTCGTCCATCTTTATATACAATCTGTGGTTTTTGCCCCTTTGAAGCAGTTCCAATGAACCTGCAACATTTAAGGGAGCCTTATCTTCCTTTTCATCTCACTTTATCTTTCTCATCTTCATCCTCCTCCTCAGATGATTTTCCCGTTCCACTGGCCGTGCCCGTATATTCCTCTGTGCCCTCTGGCGCTGGCTGACGTGTTGAGCGCCCCCTGTCCATTCATTGTCGGAGTGGACTCCCGCTACTTTGATCTCTATGACCCCCCACCAGATGTGAGCTGCGTGGACCTGGACACAAACACCATCTTCCAGTGAGCACAATACCAAAAACCTTCCCATTGCTGTTGAGTTATTGAGGCAAACTATTGATGTGATAAAATCTTTAAAATGTGCAGAGTCTTCACTACGCTGTTGCATTCTCATGATATTGTGAATATCATATGGCATCATTGTGTGTAGGATTAACTACAGGGCGGTGAGCTACACATATACCGCACAGCACATCCAGCTAAGAGCTCAACATTGTTTCCTTTGTTGCTTCTTTTCTCCAGACCACATAACTGCCAGGTCATGTGTTCTAAGTTTAGAGACCAGGCCGGTTTCCTGGAGCCTGGGTGGAAATGGTTATTTTTGTAGTGTCAGATTTTAATGTGAAGAGAATGCATTTTTCTGGTGCGCCAGGTAAGGTCAGTAACGGTTCACATCATTACCTGCCAGACACCGTTAGGGTGGTCTGAGCTCCCCTGGTCCGACCGCTGTCCATGTTGGTTTTGGCTTCTCGGCCTCTCCAGAGCTCAATGTGTGCTCTTGCTTTTCCAGCAATGAAGATAAGCGAGCCCTCACGTGGAAGATCCTGCCAAAGAAAGCCTGTAAAAACCTAATGAATGTGCTGAGCAATCTCTACCAGCAGCTGATTGACGGTGAGTACTGAGCTGATGAACGAAGTGGCGGAACAAATGATAGGTTGTTTGATTTTGCATTTTTCATGATCAGTCTCGCATGTATGGCAAAGAACACTTTCAGGAAACTTTTCCATTCAGTGTTTCTTTTTATTCAGCTGAGTAGAAGGTTGTCACTGACTCAAGAGGTCAAGCTCGAACAAATTCAAACTAACACGTAATTCATTCAAGCCCATGCATTGCATCTTCTTAGACCGTATATAACTACCTTTTGTGACGTTCAGTGTAATCAAAAATAAAAGAAAATCTGTGGCTAAATAAGGTCCACAGAGTGTGTGTCATCTCTAGTTTTGGATTCTGTTGTCTTTACAATTTGTTCTCCTTTCAGTCTGTACTGTTCTGCTCTCCATTCAACTAAATGAAAGCCAGCAATAATCCCATCATAGCATAATTTCCTAATTACCCATCTGGCCTGCTCATTGTATTATTGTCAACTTTGTCTGCTGTTCGTGGAGCACGCTCACTGAGAGACCATTAAACCTGCTGCTTATTGAGCTGTAGAAATTGAATAAATGGATTTTCTGATTCAGTGAAGTTGAAAATCTACCCAGTCTCTGCCCGAAGTGCTGAATATTGATATGCCTGCCAGAGGTTTTGGTTGAGACATTTAAGCCTCATGGACCTTCAGAAAGTCGGATTTCAACTAGAGTTTATTTTTCCTGATTATGTAAACCTAATCCTCATTTGCAATAGAATACTTACTGAAATACTTGAAGCAGTGCACTGGTGTAAGACCTTTCAATCCTTTGATCATAACGATTGCGTTTTCAGCAGCAGCCTCAGTTTGAAGTGATGATTCAGCCTGTATGTTGACATGAATGTAGAGGTTCTAACACAGTATGTAGTGACAGCTGCTGTTTTGTTTTCCCCTCTGTCTTCAGGTCAGTACCGGCCTGATGGGCTGCTGGAGCTGAGCATGAGTGATTCGTCAGAGCTGAGCTGCGGGAAGAGCCTCCACACTCTGGAGCTGGAGATCCAGGAAGCCTTCCTGCGCTTCATGGCAGCCATTTTGAAAGGCTACCGTTCATTCTTGCGACCTATCACCCAGGCACCCTCTGAGAAAGCCACGGACGCGAGCTCGCTTTTTGACTTGCAAGGTATCTGGAATAATGTCGCTCTGACCGCTTGCAGCCAAAAACACTGAAACCATTTATCCATGTGTAGTGTGTTAGATTCACAGATGAATCTGGGGGAATGGATGAACCCAGCTGTCCTTTTTCCCAGCAGCATCCTCAAACTCCTCACACACAAACTAAAACATGTCCACTGTTGACTACAGTGTCATGAGCCAACTTTTTCTCTCTGAAAGAAATTGATCTGGATGACGATTCCCACAAAAGTGTTGACTGATCACAGATGGTTTGAGCTTTGCTGTCTTAATAGCAGTAATCTGAAAGGAGGGCTCTGTCATGCACAAGATCAGCTAGTCCACCACCAAACCTTAAGAAAGATGGAGCCGATTGAGCGCTTGCTAGAATTATTGATTCATCGTTCTTTCTAGTGAATAAACACTAGAAAGCACATAGTTACTGCAGCTTTTAGAGGGCGGGCAAGTCGCCCACTATGATTTAGAGGCTCATAGAAACTTTTGTATATGTATTTAAACAGAATATAATAAAACAGAGCCTTGGCATGTTTTGACAGGTGTCCTTTTGATGAACAGATTGTTAAACGTAAAAAGCTAGTAAATGGATCTTGAGTTAAGATTGTTTTGTCAGACTATTATTACCAAGGTCAAGAACAAACTTTCATTCTCAAGGATTGTAAAATGTTAAACCATTTCAAATGGAAAGACCGTTATTCTGAAGAGAAACTGTTTACATTTTGATTTTTATGCCTGTGCGGATTTTTTAAACGGACCATTTTTTACTCTAATGGAGCTCTTTTTCTGATTGTTAGTGGAATAAAGGGCTCAATGTATGCCAGTCAGTCAACTTTAGTGTTATAGCGACAGCGGCGACATCTCATGTGCAGTCAGTTCTTTAGATCGCATGTCAGTCAGGGTCCTCGGGATCAAGAGATGGGCTGATATTTATTTAAATCATCTAACGAGGGACTGATTTAAGCGGTAGAAATGGTAGTCCTGAGACTGAGTACTATGGGATTGACAACCAGTGTGCACGTTTGAGCACATTGACTACCAGGCAGTCTCGAATAGAGGACCCATTTTGTCAGATCAGAACGTCTGTCATTCAAAAGTTTACTTTGCTCCACTTCTTCACCATTATTCAGTCTTCAGCTGGACTGTGAAGCCAGTTTGAGTCACAGTTGTACAGTTACAGTGCATGATTAGCGCTAATGAGTCTATGAATATATAAACTAATACTGCGTCATCTGTAGCACCTTCCTCTCTACAGCTGGCCAGCCTCAAAAACAGATGGCGTTGTTTAATACATGAGCTTTCATAAGTGTCCATCCCCACCTCTGAGTAAACACACACAGACACTGTTTGGGTAGGAAGGCTGGAGTCTGAGGAGATGCTGGGTTTGGAGGGTCAAGGCTGTTTGCAGACTGAAGGTTAGTCAGTTAGCAGCACAGCTGCTAAATGCTCCAGAGGCTCGAGTGTGGCCTCTGGATCAGAGCCCATGAAAGCTGTTTCTCATCACAGCTGAAATGAGTTATGGTGAAATCATGGCTGCTCTGCTGGGGGATGGCCGTAGTCAAGGTCGTGTCCAGTTTGAGATATATGATATAGCAAACAGGAATGGCTGCAGTACATTACATAATAACTTGAGGAAAGATGTTACAGCTTGTGCATCATGTGTGTGAACCCCTGACCGTTTTTGGACCTAAAACAAAAATTACACAATGTGTTAATGTGCCCCTATGGACTATTTTTGATGTTTCCCTGCAGGCCCCTAAAATGAAACATTTTCCTCCATTATATGATTATAATACATTCAATACATCTGTGACTTAAACAGTATTACATGTAGATTACATCTGCATTTCCTTTTCCTCAGAAAATCGATGATGAGATGATAAACAAACATATACACCATTACAGAGACTGTTGCTTTACAGACTGGAATTAGTAATAGTTTGGGTTTGTGTGCAGCCAAGTGCCTTCTAGTGTATATTTGTTACTGTCTAAGGTCACAGAAAACACCTGTTCTATCACCACTGTCTGTGGTTATGAACTGTTGGGTAATACGGAGAGTGTGCTAAGTATCTTAATATGTCTGTTAAACCTTGTCATTGAACTGCAGGTGTTTACATTTACACACACACACACACACACACACACACACACACACACACGCACACACATTGAGCACTTAAAGGACTTCTTGTCCAAATTGACTTCAAAAATTGAGGTTCAAAGTTCAATCGTGTTGACCAGTTGACAAAGCAATGTCACCTCACCCCTAAGTGTATTCAACTTACTGTATTTGAAAAGCTTTAACCAGTGTAGCAAAAAAAAAAATTAATTAATCAATCAGCTAATTATTAAATCACTAGTTAGGACACCAGGAGTGTCCAGAGACCTTTCAGACTTAATGTAAAAACACATAAAAAAGCTGTATAGTGAAGCTACTGAGTTTTGCTCAGAATCAATTGATCGTGCAGGTTGCAAGCGGCAAGTGTCAGCATTGAAATATTCATCAACTGTAGGAAGTGTTTGGCTTCCCCCTCTGTGTTGTGAGCCAGTGGCCATCCATCCTACTGTCAGTCTCACAACGTCAGTGGCTTATTGGTCTGTTAAGCTGCTTTCAGCATCTATTAAGGAAGCTATTTACTATGTTGTTGTACATCCTAAATTGGCCATTACGCTATTAACAATGTGCTGACTTGCATTATCCAAACCAAGACAAATGGAAGTTATATACATAGAGCCTTCTAAGGGATAATGGATTCCTTAACCACAAAATCACACAACTTTGGAAGAAGTCTGTAAATTGCTCTTGTGAACACTTACCCTCTTTTCAGTAGATGAAATGAGTTGAGCTATATAAATAAACCTGCTGCTATTTCTATATATTATCTGTGAATGAATCCTCGCATCAGTCAAGAAAATACGTTTCAGCAAGATAAGATCACCGCTAACGTTTGTGTCCTCAGGGTTCTTGAAGAGCCGCGATCGGTCACACCAGAAGTTCTACTCGCTGATGACCAAAACCCAGATGTTCATCCGCTTTATTGAGGAATGCTCCTTTGTCAGCGACAAAGACGCCAGTCTGGCCTTCTTCGACGACTGTGTGGACAAAGTAAGCGTGGTATTTAATCATGTAAAACAAACAGCATATTTATATATTCATTTTGATGCAGTGGAATTAAGCTACAAAAAAAGCGTTCTCCTTCTCGTCTTTGGCTATTTCTATTTATTTTACACTCATCCCTTCTTTTTGAAAGGTGCTGTGTTTCTCACCAGGCCTCTTTGTGCTCCAATTATAGCAGTGCTAGTTGTTTCCAACCAAACCTGCTTCTCTCCTTTCCTCTTCCAATTTCTCAAGTTTTTCTTTCTCTGTCCCTTTCTGCCTCCATTTGCGAGCAGCTCTACAATTCAGAGCGGAGTGCAGACAAAGCAGGCAAGGTAAGTCTATTATTATTTGGTCTCGAGTCTCACCTGTTCTGGGTACATTTTGTTTTCAGGTGGGGGATTAGCGCATGGTCCCAGCAACCAACAGAATAACTTAAGATCAAAGGAGGCTGTGCAGGAAACAGTATTCGTCTACCAGAAGCAAGTAGCATGTCTTTAGACAACCCTCCACCCCTGCAGCTTTACTTTGAGCTTTCATGTTATTTTTCCCACCGAATCATCAGTATGTAATTTAAATAAGTTCCTTATGATCCAAACTTTCTCACCTTCTTAGGATCTTTCCATTTTTAATGAATATTTGAATATTCACTGTCCATATCAAATTTGCTGCAACAGCAATTTGTCCTTATATAGTGAAAGTACAATTTCTTAGAAAATCCATGTGCACAGTTTTCTGCCCTGAATTTTTCATGACTCGAGTGAGTAAGGGCTTTTAGCGCTTCGGTGATTTCTGAAGTCCTAACGGAGCGTGAAGTTAGTTTTTTTTTTAACATCCCCTGGGCCAGTATCCTTCAGTGTGACAATATGAGGAGCCTTGGAGAGGCTGTCGGTGTATCTTCTGTTCTCCTCTGGGAGCATTTTGAGTAGTTTGACCCCATGTGCTCACAGCGTAGTCTTCCTTTATCAGACTGCGTTTGTGTGTTGAAGGTTAAATTTTGTGTGTTTGCAGTCTTAAAGTCCACACAGTCACTCGGTTCCCTGGTCACGTCTGTGGGTCACTGGTACTTGCAGGTGACATTTGTAACAGACTCTGAAATAGACTTGGCCGTCCTTGTATTACTTGTGTGTGTGTGTGTGTGTGTTCTGGCTGTAATTGAGATATAGAGGATGTGAATCCAGAGGCCAGCATCCACAGCCTCCCCTCCCTGTAGTCCCCGGCCTGCAGTGGGGCCCGGGTCTCCTCCTCTTGCCTGTGTGTCAGCTCCACGGGCGATTAAATCCTCCGACTGTCTTTCTGCACTGTGGCTGGATTACATTATGTACTCTCTTGGAGAGAAAGCACACTGCACCAGTCAGCCAGCACACACACGTCACACTCTACTACACACTAACACACACACACAGCAGTCACGTACAGATAGATAAGGTTGAAATGTATTGATCTCTGAAGGAAAGTAGTTCATTGCAGCAGCAAGACTAATTAAATCCAGAATGGAACAAGACAAAAGACAAACTATTCATACAAATTAAATATAATTACATCAGTTAAAAGATGTAAAAATACTAACAGTTAAAGGCATAATTGAATAGAAACAATTGTTGGATTCAGTCAGTAATTTCTTTAGCATATTCATTACAGGTATTCTTATTTATGTTTTGGGATCATGGTCCACTATTTGGTGCCATGTCAGAGTCGGGGACTGTACGTTTAAAGGAGAAGTTCGACATTTTGGGAAATTTGCTTTCTCGCCGAGAGTTAGACAAGAAGATCAACACCAATCTCATGTCTCTATGGTGAATATGTAGCTGGAGCCAGCCACTGGTTAGCTTAGCATAAAGACTAGAAACAGAGGGAAACAGCTACCCTGGCTCTGTGCAAAAGTAACAAAATCTCTTGTTTTATCTGCACAAAAACGATTAATTTTACAGGGTTTATGTGCTGTGCTTTTCCTTGACTGTGAACAGTGACTTTTTTGGGCTTTAGAGGCGTTGGCTGATTTGTATTATTCCTTAAGACATGCAGTCAGTAGATGTTTTGGCTGAATATATTAGGGAAGAGTGTGGATGAAAGTAAAAGAAATCACAGTTTCTGTATTAACTACCTTTACAAGTTAATCTGCAGCCATTCAGCAGACACTGGGTGTTCCTCTCGTGCACTCTTGGAAAGCTCCCTGTTTGATCCAGACGAACTGAATGTTCTTCGAGAGACATAGACAAGATGTTCTTGTCTCACATGTCTGTGTTTTTATTTTTTACTGATGTCTGAACTGACAGCAGACCTGCTCGTCAGACAGATTGCTTCATCATCATCACAGCTGTCTCCAGTCTCTGCAGAGCAGCGTAGGTTGTCTCGTTGTCTCAGTTCTTAAAATGGTCCCAAATGTCCATGTCTACAGTACGTTGAAATTATTTAGATAGTTAAGTTGAGTTTATTTGACATTATGAGAAGGAGGAAAACTATGAGGATAACACAATAAAGACTTCTTTTCATTGTGGCCCTTTTAAAGATAGCAAAAAGGCAGTAGACCAGGTGAGTAGGCGACACACTACCAACCAACCATCACTATAAATACCTGTATCATCATCAATAAAGTCACGTCAACTCAAACTAAATGGTAGAAATAATTACACACACAGTTTAGCTGAGATGGTAAGATTACACAGTTTCCTGTGGTCAATGATTTGACCTAAATTGAAAACATTGTTTCTCCAGAAGTTCTTGGGTTCTGAAGATGTTTTCCAGCATCAAACCAACATATTATTAGCAATAATTGACCATCATTGGTGTCACTTTAGTTAAATGCTGTTACACACATCCATACTTTCATTTTCTGACCCTAACCCTTCCTGCTGGTTCCCTGACAATATGGGACTGCCCCGGGGTCTCCTCCCAGGTGGACATGTCCAGAATATCTCTGATCAGTTCTCTGAATCACCTCAACTGGCTGCTCCCAACACAAACGAGCAGTGCGTTGACTCTGATCTCTTTCCAGATATCTGAGCTAATGCACTTTTAGTATTGTGGTTTAGCCTGTGCTCAGAGAAACGGAACATTACATTAGCCTTTGATGTGCTGTGTAAGACACAAGAGAATTAATGAAAGTTTTCTTAGCCTAAAAGGCTTCAGACTGCACCAAAGAACAGACACACTTTTGTCTCCCACACTTTACAACTTTAACTTTAATTACTATCACACTAACTAGACTGAATGATGAACCTTCAGCAAGTGCTTCACTTCCCTTCCATCTTCCACGAATAAAATCATTGCTTGTAGCACTAAAGCCTGTCATTAAGCACTTCTGAATTTATGATGCTTCCCTCGGTGACCCTAAATTTTATTTATTTTATATTCATCATAAAGCTCAAACCTCCTGCTTTGAGATTCACTGAAAACTGGAAGTCTTATCTGTCAGCTCCACCAACACGGCTGTAGTAAAATATGTGCAGTAACTCAAAATGCCGGTGATGAAAATAATAGTTGTCGTCCATTGTGCTCACTGCATTTAATTTTACCACTTTTCTGGCACCTTTTTTTAATAAAATCAGAGCACTTTGACCTGTTATCTTCTGGATGAAGAGTTATGCCTGCAGACATGCTGGTAGAAACTCAGCTTTATAGTAATTTAATGCTCCCGCCGAGTTGATTGCAGGCTCGAACCTGTCGTGTATCAGACACACAGGACTGACTGCATAGGACTTCACTCTCATAAGAGCCTTTACAATAGATAGACGTGCAGCAGAATAAACATGCTGCTCACACACTGACACAGCTCCCCCGAGGTGCAGATTTATATTTATGGAGTCGACACACTCTGACTGAACAAGTGACCTATTGATCTTTCTTTTGACTGTATAAATCCTCTCTGTGCTGATTAGTGTCTCGCAGTTTCTGACATGTCATCTCTTCTCTTACTTTTTTCCTCACACATGTGCAAACATGCACACACAGACCACAGCATCTAATTTCAGTTAATCCCTAAAAGGGCCACTACACCTATTTTACATCTACTTATTTTAATTTACTAGTCATGAGGAGTACCTGTGAAAACGTCTGTGTAAGAAAACTACTGAACATCTTCATCATATCTTGATATGATTCATATCTTGACTTGGGCTTGGAGTTTGAAAGAAACCTCCTATGGAAGGTCTAACGAAAGCACAGCTATTGAGATGCATTATAGGAAGAGCAGGAGCCAGTTTTTTAGGAGCTTGACTGATACTAGAGACCAGAAGTCAGATAAAAAAAGACTCGGCACAGGCTGAGATATCTGGTCTCTTACAAGTCCCCCAACTTTATGTTAGAAAGTGCAATACTAAATTGTTGAACTACCATTTGTCTTGAGAAAAGGCTTATTTTGTAACTATTTACAAATCCTACCATCTACCAGGATGAGCTTTACTGGCCAAGTATGTTTATGTATACAAAGAATTTTACTCCAGTTTCTAGTAGGTCTCAGTGTACTTTCACACCGTTCCAAAAACAAATGTTCAGGAAGATAATTTGTTGGTATAATTTGACTTGGCGTTAAACAAAACTGTAGGAGACAAATGGAGGAAGATGGAGCACTGAATAGCACCGGCTAGATTCAGCTTTGTGTTTGGTGACAGAGGGGGGCTGCAGAGAGGCGGAGTGAGTATTAAAAAACGAGAAAAAAGAAAGAAAAAGTAAGCGCGTTCACCCGGGAAATCTAGGTCACCTGCTGTCATCCTCCCTCAGCTCTTTCATACCCATTCTGTAGACATCCTGCTATCAGGGCGACAGCTACAAAGCTGTTTTGAAATGATGCTTGAGTTGAGTTTTTCAAAGGTGAATCGGCCTGTGTCGGGCCAATATCTCCCATGGAAACACTGACATGTTTATTACAGGGCATAATGTCAGGATCTGTGTTGAAGTTCTCACCCGCCTAATGGGATACTCCCTATTTCAGCTGTGATAGATGAAGGGTCACGGTACCACCCCCCAAACATCTCTGTTCATGTTTGGATGTTCTTCTCTGCAGGTGGACAGTGACAGGCCGGAGGAGACCAGGCTGATAGAGATTGATGAATCCCAGCGCAGCGAGCACACGGTCTTTATCACACCTCCAGAGCTGCCTCCTCTGCCTGAGGGGGAGGAATATCCACTATGCTACAGGTAAGGAACTGACATTTCCTCTCAAATGGGAGAATGGATGCACATTTTACAGTATGTCAGCGTAACCGAGCTTTCACACCAGAAACAACAATAACACAGTGTTATTAGATTGACCGGTAACATGTGCCAAGTCAGTGCTTTAATCGCTCAACAAGCTGCTGCTTAAGCTCTTGAATCAGAATGTGGGATTTGCAAACAAACAAGTTTAATGTTATATGTAAAAGGGAAAGATGTTGTCTGCTGTTAAGTGTTACGTGCCTCCTCAGTGTCTTCTGTGAGATTAACTGAATACAAGACGCTAACAGCAGGAAGGAAATTGGAAAATCAGAATAATATATTGAATTGAAAGTTGTTTAATTAATTATTGGAGTAACTGATTGAGGACCAGCAGGAGTCCTGCTCCCTTACTGGACTGTGTGGGTCTGAATATGTGCTATTTGTATTCTGCAGTCATGTTTCCCTCTAAATAATTTATGCCAAAAGATTTTTCAGAGACACTTAAATTAAGCTCCCCTAATAATCCGTAATGGCCAACAGAATTTATTATCAGCTCTTTTTGCAGATAATTACAAGCAAACTGTATTTATGATCACTGTAACCTTGGAAGGAATCATTTAATGTTAGATATTGCCAAAATCTACTTTGCAGACTCTCAGAGAAAAGATCTGCCGTCACTGATGTGTGTATGTTTGTTCTTCATCAGGTACGATGGTTTCCCAGTGTTAAGTCTTGACCTGTTTGACCCTGTGGAGGGCCTGCGGACCCCCTCCTCCCGCCTCGCTGCCAGGCACAGCTGTCCCACCAGCCCTGCCCCCATGTTTAGACGCACCAAGCAGGTCAGCATAGCAGTAACTCACTATTGTCACACAATGATTTATTGATCTCTCTGTTTAGGTACTGAGCTGATGTTACTGAGCTGATGTTACTGAGCTGATGTTATTCTCCATAGTCGCCTAAAATGAGAGTAAAACAGTAAAAGGCTATTTTTCTAAATTGCCAAACTAAAGTCAACAATCTCCAAAACTGTACAAGATATATAACAATTTAGATCAGATAAGAAGAATCCTAAGCTGAGGAAGCTAAGGAAATGGAAGTTTTATTTCTAAGAAGACGGATATGATTCACTGGGTCAAAGGTGATGGGATGAACTTCTAATCTAAAAGATTAGATTTCAGCCTGAAGATTTAGAGTTATGGCTGCTTTGATGGCTTTGATTTAACTTGAACACACACATTATCTCTTACTTACTTAAAATCCTGATATGCGCATTAAAGAACTTCTTTTCCACATCCTCCTTTTCATCCACAGGAGATCAAATCGGCTCAGAAGATAGCCAAGAAGTACTCGTCCATCCCCCAGCTGTGGTCCAAGTGCCTGCTCCGTCACTGCTACGGCCTGTGGTTCATCTGCCTGCCAGCATACGTGAAGGTGTGCCACTCCAAGGTGCGGGCACTCCGCACCGCCTACGACGTCCTCAGGAAGATGCAGGCAAAGAAATTGCAGCCCCCTGACGAGGTACGTATTCCCAAAAGATAAATGGCATTTATTCAACCAGACACATTGTTAGGTTTTATTTTGTGCATTTTATTTGATTTGAGCTTTTTGTCTCACACCAAGGTCTATTTTTAGGGGTTGTTGTCTTTCTGCTTAAACAATCAAACGTGTACATAAACTGTGCAGGTCTGCTACCGGGTGCTGATGCAGCTGTGTGGACAGTATGGCCAACCTGTCCTGGCAGTCAGGGTCCTCTTTGAGATGAAGAAGGCCGGAGTTCACCCCAATGCCATCACTTACGGCTACTACAACAAGGTACACTTTATACCTCTCTCGATCATAATGAAGCCAGAAATGTTTCTGTATGGTTGATAAAGTGGTGTGAAGTAAACCTGCCAGTAAAGACTGGGGGTTTTTTTTATTTCACAGAATCACTACACAAGGCATTCTTGATGTTGAATATTCTTTGAAACATATCCTGCTCACATTTACACAAAAAGAGTGTCCTTGGATTTCAAGGTGGATAAAATCTGTAACTCACCAATACCTACCCAATGCGCTAATATAAATATATTAGCACTCCCAAGTGCTACAGTATACTGTCGCCCTGGGTGTGGTGTTCCTGATGTGGAAGAATATTCTGCTGATTCTGCTGAACACACCCATGACAGCCAAATGTCAAACAAATCTCTAGAAAGACTGTCCAATGGGATATCCCCTTTTCTGTCAGCTGTGATGGATGAAGACACGGACTGAGTCAGGGCAATAAAATACAATAAAAGTCAGGAGAATTGGCTGCTGTTCAACTCAAACAACTAATTTTTTTGCGACAGGCTGCTATATAAGAAAATATCAAACTCACTGTTGTGTACAGAGTGTCGCTGTAGGTCGTCACATCGGATGTGATTAAAGATATATCAGTTTGATCGTGTCGCTATTAAGATGCAGAGAAATATCATGAGTTACTGTAGGGATATTCTAAATTAGTATTGCTGTTATAAATTACATGGAATAACTTGTTAACGTCAAGCAAAATTACCTTTAAAGACTCTGATCTGTCAAATGCAGTTTCTCAAAAAGTTAAGCTATGCCCTGGATAAACATAGCTGGGAAACTTTATGATACATTATAAAGTAGACTGATTGCAGCTTAGACGTTGATTGTTGATTCATGATTCATGATTCACAATAGCTGCGTAAATAATTGCATCCAAATTATTACACCACTGTGCTCAGTTGCCCTATTACTAAAATTTATTCCCCTCTGGTTGGTACTCTCGAGGCAGAGGCACTTCATCACAGTAATGCCTCCGCAGACGCTTGGCTTTCAGATGAAAAGAAACATTGGTGACATTTGCAGTGTCTCTCCAGGGTTGTATTGTGTCATGTGTGATCATACCCAGGTGTCAGGATGAATCGTGGCTCTGTTATTGTCACGACCCGTCCCTGATGTGGCATCACAGGTAGCAAAAAAAGTAAATTGGCTGATGTGGGAGCTGGCTGTCTGGAGACGAGGCCGCGGTAAAGGTTACTTATTTCATCTTAGAAAAAGAAGGCCTGGAGGCACAAGGTGGCTGATTCCTCCACTGACACAGCCGGTATCCACTGCAGCTGCTGCATCGGACAGTTGCAGGTGTTTTTCTCTTTCATGCTTCTTTGAGTCTTTGAAGTCCAAGGATGGGAAGGAGGAGGGAAGAGGTTTTGTGTGTATGTGTATGCGAACGTATCTGTTCATTCTGGCATTCATTCCACATTTAATTCAGTTGGCCTTCAGTTGCATACAAATGGGACTGAATATTTTTGGGCTTAGCTTTAACACAGGTTTGTAGAGTAACACCTAACTGAACTAAGGAAGGAAGAAACAAACAACTAATAAACAAACAAACTTGTATGTTAATTAGTGAGCTTCAGAGGTGTTGGTAGGCAGGTTGTTTTACCCTTTGACAGAGCCAGGCTAGCTGTTTCCTGTTCCCAGTCTTTATGCTAAGCTAAGCTAACCAGCTGCTGGTTTTAGCTTCATATTGATGGTAAGAAAGCGAATAAGCGTATTTCCCAAAATGTCTAACTATTCCTTTAAAGACATTGAATATCATTTCAGCTGTCAGTCACTTAAGTCTGAAGATGTTATTGATTTTGTCCTAAAAACCAAAGTGCGTCCTGTCGTGTTGCCAGAAACATTCATCCCCAGGCTCTCTTACACTTAGACACATTTAAAGTTTAACGCTTACGGTACTCTGAAACAGTAAGTGGGAGTGTGGACAGGTCGCTGTGCTTTAGTTGTCTTAACATCGCTGGACAACAACTGGAGGGGCAGCCTAATTTCACCTGGCCCAAATCCTGAGAGCCTTCACACAAGAGCAGCCAACAAAATAAGCCAGTTTCTGCTCAGTGGCATACCAATCGTGTTTTTCTCAGGGGGCTTCAGAAGTGTATTTTAGGAGCAGACTGCTGAACGTGACTTGGCCACCAACAGCTGCAGTGCCTTCCCTTTTCCTTTTCTAATGTTTGACTGTGGATCTAATACCATTGCAGTTAATGCCTTTGATGAAAAATTCATTCACTGAATCAGTTGATTTGATATGGAACAGTGATCGGTTGAGTTTTAGTTCTTTCTCTCCAAAATGTTGAGTTAAAACTGAATGAATGAAGTTGGAGCTGCAATTCACACAATATTCAGACTCTTGAGGTTCTTTGATTTATTGAGAAGATGAATAAAAGAACATTTCATGGTGGATGATATTTGAAGAAACAGCCATATACTTATACTATACTAATAAATTGAATTAAAAATGAACCCACTCCAACACTGCTACAAGAAAATGTGATCAGAGTCTTTTCAGTAATTTGGCAGCAACATTTTTCGTTCAGTCATCTTATCTAGGTCTCTTCTCTCCTTTTGATATTTCTCCTTTTCCTTCTCCACCTCTTCTGCCTCTCTCTCCTCCTGGCGTCCAGGCGGTGTTGGAGAGCACGTGGCCCTCCAGCACCAGAGGGGGATACTTCTTGTGGATGAAGCTGAGAAATGTCGTTCTGGGCGTCGCGCAGTTCAAACAGGCGCTGCGACGTCAGGCTCCCCTCACCCAGAGCCCTCTGTCAGGTAACTGTGATCAATAACGCTCTGCATGTCTGAGAGGAGGAATGCTGTTTATTTCTCACTAAACATTGTTTTATTGATTAAGAGAATCTGATGTGCAGACCTGCGATGAGCCTGCAAACTTGACACGTTTCCAGAACTGTGGTTTTGTGGTCCGAATTAGAGTTAAAGCTTGAACATAAGAACATGCATCCAAACCCAGAGCACCTATGAACTCTACAGATTGGCATCAGAATCAGTGGATTTAGTATTAAGTTTGGATTTTACTTTTTTGCATTGATGTATTTTATTTGTAAATGTCCAAACTGCCTGTTCACATGTGAACAAAGGTATAAACAAATCCCAGTGATGGACTTTACCTTCTCTGGTGTACACACCAGCAGTGGCGGAAGGAGTACTTGGTAGCAATACCAGCAATACCACAGTGTATAAATACTCCGTTACAAGTAAAAGTCCTTCATTCAAAAGTATTGGCATCATCTCCCCTGCATGCCAGTGAATTCCTGCACACCCAGTACATGCTAATCCCCGTCCTGCTAATTGCTGCTTTTTTAAGATGCTCGTAAGCGTTGTGTTCTCAAACCCTCCTGAGTTCAGTTTGAAAGAGATAAAGGTTCCTGTAAAACACACTCATCTCTACACACCAGCCACAGTTGCATCTGTTATGTTAATGTTACTGATGACTTTATTTATAATACATGATTTTTAACCCCCCACCCTCTCGCTTTTTCGAGATTATTTATTATATATTTATTTTCTGATAACGTCGTAGGAGGTTTCCGGGAAACAACTATAGAATTTGATATTTCTTAAATATACATAATATATTGCACCCATAGATAACATTTTTACAACCACTGTTTTATCCTGGTGGCTGGAATTTATTCATTGTGAAAAACGTGATCTCAACATTATGCATGAAGTATTTTTAAGCCTTTCTCATGTTATCGATCATTCTAAGTGTACATGCTGGTTCAACTGGATTTATATTAAATTATAGAAGCAAGACGCCATCAAAACACTGTCTCTTCGTGTCGTTAAAAACACTGTAGAAGGCATACTCATTGGGACAGTTCTTGCAGCCCGCTTGTCAACACTTAAAGATTAATATTCAAAACAATTAAAAGAAGAACAGCTGACCGCTTGTGGAGCAGAAATGGCGCCCGGCTTCCTTTAACGCCTTGTTGTCTTTGGGCAGATGGCAGCGACCTGGACGCTGTGAGTCACGGCAGCCTGGATAGCTCTGCCGACACTAACCTGGCCGAGCAGGGCCCCTACGCCTCTGACTCCGTCAAAGTAGACCCCACTGATGATAGATCTAGCACAGGTACACTCAACATGGCTGCTGCTTGACTCAATCTTTCACAGGCAGCCATCTTTGTCCTACATCTTTTTCTTCTCTCTCAATGACATTTTTTTTTATCCTCCTTCCTCATTTGTCCCGCTCACCGACCGGCCTCTTCCTCGTTTTCCCTCTTCCTCTTCCACCTCCTTACCTCTGCTGCCTGTTTTTCCACCTTCCTTTCGTCCCCGTTGTCCATCCATGTCTCTCCCTGGTTTTGCGGCTGTGGTTTCTGCTCTGTCCCTAACCCTGCCCTTCACTCTGGCCCTGCCTGTGTTGCCCTTGCATGCAGCCGGCCGTGGGGGCGGCAGCGTGGGCGCCAGGGCCCTGGTGGCCCACTCACACTGGGGGGGCTCTGAGCTCAGAGAAGCCACCCTCCACCCAGGTAAACCTCTCTGTCAGTCTGCCTGTCTGTCTCTCTCTGGTTGCATTTTTCTGTCTCATCTTGCAACTTTTTTTATTTTCTGACTTTCATCGTCACGCTTTTCTTTTCTGTTTCTCTCCGTCTCTGTGATCTCGCCTCCCCTTTCTCTCCTCCATCTCTCTCTCCGGCACATCACAGTCTGCTGCTCCTCTCTCGCTCATCTCTCTCTTACTCTCACTCCTCACTTCACCACAGAGTGATTTGTCATTGTCAATTATGGCGAGTAATTACCCAGAGGCACATTCTTTTTGATTACGGAAATCATTTTAATCATGGAGATGGCAACTCGGCAGGAGACTTCGCCTCGTGTGCAGAAAGACTGTGAGGGAAGCACAGCTCACAGCACAGCAGGAAGGAAGGACCTCGATGTGCAGTTCATTGATTATTACAGTCCTGGAATGAGTTTTGTCAATCGCCATCAGTTGCGAGTCGCTCCATGCTGTATCACAGCCGAGCTGTGCGGCCTCATGTTTTATTTAGAGATGACGGCCAGAGAGCTTCATGGGAAAGATGAAAGAGGAGAACAAATCATCAGACAGCTGGTTGCCTGGAGACTCAGGGAAGTTTTAGAGACAGATGGAAGAGTCAGCCTGGAGTGACGGCAGGTTTTTTTTTCTCCCCAATGTCAAGTCTTAACAGTTAAATTCATTAGCAGCTGTGAAACTGCAGTTAGTTTCCTCACAGTTAACTGTAGACCTCTGCATGCCCCGAGGAGGATTCTTTTGTTCAGCACAGTTTAGTCGCTTTTTCTCCCCTCCTCCCTGCAGCAGTGCTGTGCCTCCCAGGTTTGAGGAGATGAAAGGGAAGTTTTTTTTCCTCTTATGTATGTTTAATTTACGTCTCCTATCACAGCGTAAAGCTCACACCAAAAAGCTTTTCTGGTTGTGTTCAGTAAATACTGTGAAAGCAAAGGACTTGGCCCTCAAACCTGAACAGTTTGTTCAGCAGTAGGAGAGGCGTCACACACAGTGTTGTTGAAGCACAAGAGGGAGAAGAGTTTTCGTCTAGAAGAAATTGTACTTGAATTGATCCTCTGCGTAGATCTTTCATGCGTTGTGTTGCATATTTCTGTGATCTTGTGGTTCAATATTAAGAGACTTTGCGTCCCTCTCATCTAATTTCATCTGTCTCATTCTCCCTTTTCTCTCTGTTCTTTAGGGGATCAATCAGATTTGGGTTATAACTCATTATCCAAAGAGGAGGTTCGGAGAGGAGACCCCAGTGCCCAGGACTCCGCCCCCGACAAAGATGACAAGAAGGAGAGCGACTGCAGCTCCCGTCAGTAGTCTGTCTGATCTGATATCACCTGATATTTCTGTCTACTGTACCTTCTAAAAAATGATAACTTGGCAGCCTCGCAGCCACGCGGGACTTCCCCTTCCTCTGCCTTGATCTTTCTGTCTCCTCCAGAGATGATTCATTCATTTTTGGTTTCTCAACATCAAAGCATTTCAGCTGTGTGTTGTCCTTCAATGGATTTTGCTATTTTTCAAGCTGTGCACATTGTAAAAAAAAAAGAAAGAAAAAAAGACTGATTATAAATTGTAATTTTCTGTGTTTGTAGTGTCAGAGACGGAGAGCGCCAAGGGGAGTAAAGACTGCCTCCCTCAGCTGGACATGGAGGTCCATTCCTCCTTCAAACCCCGCGGCATTGTTCGCAGCAGCTGTCCGTATGACGATTCATCCTGTAAACCCAAGTGCTCCGTCAGCGCGGGTAAAGATATTCTTTTAAAGATATCCTCAGTGTTCCTCAACATAGAAACACAGATCTTCAGTTGTAATTATTTCAATACCCATGAGCCTCAGCTGCTGTTGCTATGGAGAAGAAAGTGACATGATTTTAACTACTGAATGTATTGTTGTATCTCTGCAAAGCGTCATCTTCCGCTCATCATGAGCAGCAGAGCAACAGAGTTTTAAGCTCAGTGATTGGATGTTTCTTACTAAAATGTTCTTTGGCCGTAGTTAACGTTTGTACACAGGCTTGTGCCTTTGACTTTTTATCAAAGAACCTGATATTTTCTGATGCATTTGCTCTTATTTTGTATTAATGATTCCATCAGGAGAGTTTCATGTCCATCTGAGCTCTTTTTACTTCTGGAGCGCTGGACGCCCAAAATAACTCCTCCCACTTTGTAACTCTATTGTTCACCTCCTAATACAAATACAAGTGATTGAGTTGTTCTTCCCCTCCCTCTTTCTCAGGCCATGTTGCAGGTCTACTCTTCACTTCCTCCCTGGATGAGATCGGGGAGGTCCAGACCAACAGTTTGCTCAGGAGACATAAGAGTGCTCTGGAGGAGGTGGTGGGCAGCGCCAACAGCGGCTCGGCTCTTGACTGGCAGGGCGTGAGGGGCCGCCGGCTGAGCGGCGACACGGTGGGCAGCAGCGGCAGTGGCACCACTGTCCTCGGCCTGGGTATGAGCCAGGGTGAAACCGACCCAGATAAGATCGCAGGACATCTGGGTGCAGATGTCAAAATTCTCTCCGGTGCCAACTTCAGTAAGAATAAGAGGCCTCGTTCGCTGGCTCTGGGTGGGCTAGAGGGAGTGGCTGCTAAGGCAGGCGCTGCCCAAAGTCATCATCACAGGGAGGAGGAAGAAGAGGGACAGGACTCCAGTGATGAGGACAGAAGTAATACAGAGGCCATTTTTGACTTGGAGGATCTGGATTTAGACAAGCCCGCCACAGGGGCTGGCATCAGCTTTCACAAAACCAACAAATCTCATAAGAAACATGTCGAACGCAGCGCCAGCTACAGCGGCACGAGCACCGAGACGTCCAGAGGAACTGTCAAGCGCACAGGCATTGAGACGGGCTACGACCCTCTATCCCTGCTTGCAGCAGAGTCTCAGTCTGTGCAGGAAAATGAGGATCAGTACCCAGAGGGGGACGAGGCCAGCACGCCGAGTGCCCGTAGGCACCTGGCCAGGGAGATCGAGCTCTACATGAACAACATGGGCAGCCCGCTGAGCAGCCGTACACCCAGTCTGGACCTGCAGGACCCAGCCAGCCCCCTCCTCCTCCACCCCTCCTCACTCTCTGCCCCCCGCAGAGCCAGCCTGCCCCACAGCTCCCCCCTCAGGACTGCTGGAGTACCGCGCTCCCGCACCTTCCACCCGCCCTCGCCCTCCCAACCTATCTCACGCCAACGTCTATGGTCGTCGCCTCCCTGTCGCAGCTCGAGCACCACCCCCAGCCCCAGCCCTCGACCCAGCCCATACAGGGAGAGGACAGACAGGATGAGCCTGGCGTCTCCTTCACCCTCCTCCTCCTCTTTCGCTCTGGACACTCTGCTCACGCCAACGCTTGATGTATTCAAGACCAGCGTGTTCTCTGCTGGGAAGGGCGTGGCAGAGAAGGCAAGCCGCTGGTATTCCCGCCTTGCCACTTACACCACACCTACCAAGGTACGGCTTGTTGTCAAAGTTAACTTATTGTAGAGAGGCAATGCGAGGCCCCAGCATTATCAAGATCAGTCAGATCAAATTGTTGTGAGTCTGAGACATGAATCGTATTGTTGTGTTCTGTTTTTTCGGAGCACAGAGGGCCCCAAATAGGATCTCTACGAATAGGTATCTGATTTTAAACCTATATTGTATAATTTATTTGAAAGAAGTATCAGACACATCTCAATCTATCAGTGTTCAGTAATTCAATGCAGATATGCTTTGTAGTAGATGGGCTAAAACCTGCATAAACAATGGTGTGATTGTATTTTAGCACGATAATGTACAATATTAAGCTCTCATATAAACAATAGTCCAAGGCGAGCCTAAAGTGGGAGTGCTGCTGCCATCTTGTGGCCTTTTTGAGTGTCTGGCAACAGTATTCTTCCTGTGGACGCTGTGGAAAAGCCTCCAGCTATACTGGTCAAGTCTGCTCTTTGGGCTTTACTGTTTCCAAAATACATCAACATCAACAACAACAAAGAAAACTCTGCTCGTGCCTCAGAGACAGCATGCTGAAATGTAGTCTGGAGATCTGGTGTGAACTCCTCGTTGTAGCTTCTGGTATCTCAATCAGCTGCACAGTTTGTGGGTTTGCTGAATGTTATATGCTTCAATAGCCGAGTACTTTACCTTTCCAGTGTTTATCTATAATATTTCTAGGTTTGAGTGATTGAGGTCATATGGTAGATGCATTTGAGTGGAAATGTCTTTTTTGTTCCCCTTAAAATATGTAAAAACCTCACCTTGTACCTCATGTAAGCAGTCTTAGTAGTTAGTCAGTGCTGAACTTGATCTACTGTTGCTGTGAGTATTGTTTGTTTTAAGATTAGACTCCTCCATGAGGACATTAACCGGCCCGGGTCTCTTCTGTTCATCCAGGACGGTCACAGTGACCGTCTGAGCGTGTCCTCCCTCGGTGTTGGAGATCCAGACTGCTCCTCCCTGCTGGATGAGGAGGACTGTGGGGAGTCAGGGAGCTCCGTGGTCTCTCCACAGAGGAACGGCCCCATGGGGCCCCGCAGGAGCCCCAGACGCAGCCCCCTCCGCAGCAGACTGGACAGCCCCACTGCAGGCTCCAGCCTTGGGAGACCCACATCTCTGCTCCCTGGTAACAGCATCCATCGCTGGGGGGACAGATCTCAGCAACAAATTCTGTCTTCAGTTTGTCAAACATAAGAAGACTGATGACAGCTGAAGAAACATTATATTAACAACTTTACTTGTTAGTTTCTAATGCGATGAAATGCCACAACAACAGTTCACTCTGTAACCTGTTTTTCCAAACATAAGATTTTTGCTGAAATCTAGAGTTTGATTATTGCTGTTGCTCTCAATTCAATATTCATTTATTCATTCTTCATCATCATATTTGCCTTGTGCTTAATGACAAACACTGAGACACAAAGACAGGAAATGACAAGCACAGTCTATTAAAAAAGCAAAAAACAAAACACATCTCCCCAAAACATGATGAAATAACGGCGGTCGTGTCGTCACAAATAAAGCCCAAATATGTTCTGCCGGTGACATGTTGACTCCTTCTGTATCGTCACATATTCTTTATCATTCTTCATCCTGCAGGAGGTGTCCTCTCGCCTCCTGGCTTCCCTCTGCCAGACAAGTCGGACCTCGGCTCTTCGCGCTACACCAGCAACACCAGCATCTTCAACAACTACGCCATGGAGGTAAAACTACAGGATGGAAAGTAGACTGGATGCAAAAGTCAGGAAACCAGAAATGAATGCTAAGAAGTCCCTAATAGAAAGTGTGTTTTCCTGCTATATAAAGGTATAAAGTACAATATGTTTTGAATTCCTATTTTATGGAGAACCGTTTATTCATGCTGTGCTTGCTGCACACTTTCAGAAAGAGAGCATCTTTGTGACTAAGAATTTTCATTCAGTCATCACTTAGTGGTTGCTGGCTGATGCTCGCATGTCAGCATGAAAGAGCTCTTTGATGGTGTTTCATTCTGAGTGAAAAGTTTTTGAAACAGCTTTCATAACTTTCAGGAATGGCAAAACTGCTTTGCAAGTTAATCATAAAGATTCTCCTTCAGCAGAATGTTTCTTTGCGTTGGTATATTTGGCTACAGCCGTTCAAACTCAGAGTACAAAGAATGTATGAAGAATGTGAGGGCAGAGCAGCAGACTGCATCTAGGTGGTACAATATTGTGTGATCAGAAATGTATCCTCAGCCTCTAACCAATCAGAAATGTTCATCCAGGCTGTGACATGAAATCATACTAATAAAGTAAAAACATGTAAAGCAGCTTTCAGAAGTGGTCTGCAGACAGTAAACATTAAATAAACATTAATATGAAGGGAAGCAGGTGGTCAGAAGTAGATCATCTTAATCAATTAATCTTGATCACCTGGTCTGTCAGCTTACCTGTGTGTGTGTGTGTGTGTGTGTGTGTGTGTGTGTGTGTGTGTGTGTGTGTGTGTGTGTGTGTGTGTGTGTGTGTGTGTGTGTGTGTGTGTGTGTGTGTGTGTGTGTGTGTGTGTGTGTTTCCAGCTGCTGATCTCCAGCTGTTCTCGCTGTAAGACATGTGACTGCCTGGTGTACGACGAGGAGATCATGGCTGGCTGGACGGCAGATGACTCCAACCTGAACACCACCTGCCCCTTCTGTGGAAACCCCTTCCTGCCCTTCCTCAACGTGGAGATCAGGGACATGCGAGGACCCGGCAGGTAGACGATGACACCTGCTGTAAAACATTTTGTAATTATGTTGAATTTTTCTGTATCTATTGTTGCCTTTTTCAGGCTCAAGTATGAAATATTTTTTTAGTATACAGACAAATGATCACGCAGTCTGAAGCATTTAGACTTTGCTGGATGGAGCCATTCTCTCTTTGTACTTTTTATTTTTCTCCCATGTTATTAGGTTTTTTACTGATACTATTTGATTACTGGGATTACTTATTGATTACTTTCTTAAAGCCCCTGAAAACATGGTTTCAAAGTGTTTATGTATAACATTAGAAATTCATGGCTAAATAAACAACAATCAAAGTTCAGAGAAAAACTGAACTGTTGCATAGAGTTAAACACTCAAAGACTTCGTCTTCTGCAAGCGTTTGTGGGTGTAGTTTGATCAGACTTGATTGGCAGTGGCCTGGAAACATAAACAAACAACCCAAAGCAAACTGTCTTTTCCAACTTTGGCCAACCCTCTTCAAAGCTGTGAGAAAACCACAGACGAAAACAGAAACGCAGAAATCTCTGAGGCGAAATAATCAAATCTGTTTCAACTCGGGTCAGATTAGTGTTTTTGTGTTGTGTTTAGAATCATTATTTGACTCCTCCTTAACTTCTGACCCCCGCTGTATGATAAACCGTAAAATAAATAAGAAAGTAAGTAAACAACTTTCCTGGATGTGAGTGTAATCCTCTTCTCTCCTCTTCACAGGCTTTTCCTGAAGGGCAGCCCGTCGGTGGACGAGGCGATGACCTCATCGTACTCGGCCTCCACAGGTTTGGACACGGGGACGTCCACCTTGTCCACCCCCTGTCCCACAACAGCTGTATTCCCTCCCTCCCCTGTGATTGCCGTGCAGGAGTGCTCCGGGAGTGGAAGGTACTCAACCGCCACTCGGTGTTACACCACATTTTATTTACACGCTGATCCTAGAATGAATTATTTTGTTAGTATTGGTACCAGTATTTACCAGTATCATCACCAGTTATTGTTTTGCTGTACTATTTAATAACTTGTAGTGCAATCAGGGAAAGAAGAAGAAGAATGCTATTAGACAAGCAAGGTTGTTGATGGTCTGAAACTGGAGCAGGTTACTCAGGTGATTTGTAACTAAACACAACAAGATTAGCTGAAGACTACAAGTTTGAAAGTGAAACAATCTTTGTATCTTACACATCATGGTCTTTGATTTGATGCCATATATAACGACATGCACACACTGAATTAGTATATTGTGTGTATTTTATAAGAGTATTTTGTGTTGTGCACTGAATATGATGCCCCTAACACATAGAATTAAATACAGAAAATCCAATGTCTGATCTTTTTTTTTTAATATAATTTCCGCATGTTTTCCTTCATCCAGATGATCTTAGATAAGAGATTAACTAATTAGCAACTAAAGACAAATGAAAACAATCTTAATATCTGAGTTTGGTTTGATGGGACGGCAGCAGGGAGAATATGACCAGAAAGCAGCTGACACTGAACACAGAGCTTCAAGTCGAAAACCTGACGCAGATCTAACCCACAACATAAAAAACTCAAACTTTTTTTGTTCTCTCAGATGTGCTGTATGATTTTTATTATTTTTTTTATTTTCTAGCTCATCTTCATTCAGCTTCCAGTTTGTCTGATTAAACAATGCTTTTGAAGTAGGAACCTACTGTAGCTGCAGCCACATGCTCCCCATCTGCATTGTAAAAGAGCGACGGGAGATGATCTGCAGCACCTGGTCCTAACAAAGCTCTGTGTGTGTGTGTGTGTGTGTGTGTGTGTGTGTGTGTGTGTGTGTGTGTGTGTGTGTGTGTGTGTGTTGTGTGACAGAGAGAGACCACGTGCTTGTATTAAAACTCCTCATGAGGTTATGAAATGTGTGAGCAACAGTGCATGTTACCCTGATGCCAAGAAAAACAGGCAGCAAATATAAAAATATTTTTATTTACTGTATTGCGTTTGGATTCTGTTGGATCTTTTTATGAAAAACTCCTTCTTCTTTAAAAAGAAGATGTTAAATGTTGTGTGTGGGTTGGTGTTAACGAGCTGACCCTCCTTGCCGTGTCTTCGCAGGACTCGAGCGACCCGGGCTCAAGGTATCAACATCCCCACAGACCGCCGGCAGGGGACGCTGTCCCCCGGGGCGCCCATAGCCCGCAGCGTCAGCGCCTTTGGGCCTCTGGAAGAAGCGTCCCGACTCAACCGCTGTGTGCCGACGTCGGGCAGCCTGCCCAGCCGCCTCAATGAAACCACGGTGTGTCTCAACGTGACATCAAACATGTTAGAGTATTTCAATCATTTAATACTGTTTTATTCTAATCGTGGCGAAAAACTCTCCCACCCAGGACCCACTGAGTATGGAGTGGCGGCTCCACAACCCCGAACCGGTGACTGTTCCCTACCTGAGCCCGCTGGTTCTGTGGAAGGAGCTGGAGAGTCTGCTGGAGAACGAGGGTGACCCGGTGATCACAGAGGCCGACATGGTGGACCATCATCCCATCATCTACTGGAACCTGGTCTGGTACTTCAGACGACTGGGTTTGCCCAGCAACCTGCCCGGTCTCATCCTCACCTCTGAGCATTGCAACAGGGACTCCCAGGTCAGACACACACACACACACACACACACACACACACACACACACACACACACACACACACACACACACACATATACATATGCACACACAGATGGAATTGGATATTTTACATGTCTGTCAGACTGACTCTGTCTCTCTCTTGTGTCTTGTCAGGTCCCTCGTCACTGGATGTCGGAGGACAGTAAACACGTGTTGATCCAGATTCTGTGGGACAACCTCAAGCTGCACCAGGACCAGATCCAGCCTCTCTACATCCTCTGGAACACATACAGTGAGTCACACCGATCTGAGACTGCAGAACAATGGAGATGTATGCATCTGTTGTGTGCATATATGTGTGTTGGGGGGGGGGGTGACGTGACGTGCCACAAAAAAGTCCTATGAAGGGGTGCAGTGGTTTTAGTCTGGAAACCAACCACTGGTCTAGATCATTAGTCGATGTGTTTCCAAACATTAGCATTGAAAGAGTGGAAATGCTGGAAATCAAGTACAATTGAAACAGACTGAGTGAATAAATCATCAAAGACTAAAAAAAAAGAAATACATGAAACAAACATAAACGCCAGATTTCCATCACGTTTTCTCACGTTTGAGCGTTTAATTATGTCATCTCGTTGCGCCCTCTTTGACTGGTGGCCAAATCCTAATATTCGCAGAGCGGTAGTGAATGGAAACGTGCATTAATTTGCATTTGATTTTCTGGAAATTAGGTTAAAATTTATATTTAAAATGGCTACGTCTGTATGGAAACCTGACGATTGTTGTTCATAATGCCTATTTTGTTGTTATCGGTGGATTAAAATAAGTTGAAGTTGAATTAAAGACAAAACGTAGATTATGCAGGTTTGAAGCGTGAAATAGAAAACCTCAAACACACACAGACACACACAGACACACACACAATCCTTCAGAGTAGTGAAAAGTTGTCAGTGATATTAGAATTAATCGTGAGACCGTCTGCGCAGCAGCTGGACTTGTGATCCCTGTGAATGAACAGACTCTGGCGCTAACATGTCTGTGGCTTCGCTCAGTCTGCAGTAATTGATTATTTAATGGAGGAGGAGGCAGCCAGCTAATCCGTGTGCTAACAGGCTCTGTCTGCTCTTTGTCTTCCAGGACTTAATTGTACTCTGTTGTTAGAGAGTGAGTGTCCTTCTCTGCTGCAGACTCCCACAGATGAGTCCTGTTGTTTGTGTCCTGTGCTGTCTGAGGCCTGCTGTCGCCCTCTGTCGTGTCTTCTTTGCCTGATGCATTGCAGTGTCGTCAGCCTCTGCTGTTCGTGGTTTCACAGTGTTTGGAATGAAAGTCTCATGTGCAGTGTGAAGTCTTTGACGATTTTCGCAGAGGGATTACTTTATGTTTTGTGAAACGCTGTTGACATGGAACGTGTTTGTCTCAAATACAGCCCTGCTCTGTATTTGAGTATGTAGGTTTGCATCTCTGGTGAATGTTGTTTCTCCACTTGTTTCTTTTATTCAGCAACTTGTGAAGATGGACAGTGTTGTAGTGCTTAAAGGGCTGGGTACTGAACGCCGACCACATCGTGCTGCTACTCCTGAATACCTGAAATCATCTTTCAGTCACCAGGAGTGGTACACAAGTTTGTTTGTAAAGTACGGCTGCAATTAACGATTATTTTCATTATTGATTTTTTCAATTTCCCAGAGGCCAAAGTGACGTCTTCAAATTGCTTCTTTTGTCCACCCAACAGTCCAAAACCCTAAAACTCTTCATTTACTATCATAAATGACAAAGAAAAGCCGGAGAATTATCAAAATAGTTCATTTTCTTTTGATCGACTAATCATTGCGGCTCTAATGTAAAGACTTAACGTGTAGTTGAGTGAGGACACATCTGTAACGTCTCTATCAAAACAATCAACTATGTAAACAGGAAGTTCCTGTAGCATCACGAGCTGTAACACAACTTTTACACAACTTATATTATACTTAAACTGTCGTTGTTGATACAGGCTTATCTGTTTTACTTTGTGCTGCAGAACAGCTGGCGCAACCGGCTGCTGATAATAATCTGAATTCAATCAAAATTTGATTAAACCAAAATGTGGTATGGTCATTCAGTTATTTTTATTATGTAGTTTTGTTGAAAAAACAAGGAAAAAACCCCAGTAATCATTGTTACCAAGCTGTTATTCACCAGGCACTTTACTTCTAATTAAGTACTGTTGTTTTCTCTTTTTAACAGCACTAATATTGCTTATTTAGAATACTGTTACTTCTACTATATCTAATTCAACATACAGTATATATCAAATGAAGTACTGCTTCATATCAGTACAGATACCCAGCCCCAAGTACTTTTCATCCGAGTGAAAAGCTGTTAGTTAGTGATGAAACCATCTTCATTCTGTATTATTGTTACATGTCTTAAGCACTAATACGATGATGAGTCCACTGCTGAACTGTGTGTGTGTGTGTGTGTGTGTGTGTGTGTGTGTGTGTGTGTGTGTGTGTGTGTGTGTGTGTGTGTGTGTGTGTGTGTGTGTGTGTTGTGGTAGACGTGGGTTACCCTCTGTCCCGGCCGGTGTCGGGGGAGGAGAAGCCGTTCAGCGAGGAGTTACTGCAGGGTGTGGTGAAGAGCATCCAGAGGAACGACGTCGGCCGGCCGATGGCTCAGCTGCTGCAGCTGCTGGGTCAGACGCTCGGGGTCAAACGGCAGAGGTCAGCACCGACAGCTCACATCAGGCTCATTTATTTATTCATATTATTTATTACTTATACGTCATTATGTTTGTACTTGAAGGGATGTTTGTCCCAAAATCAAACTCTCGAAAAATGTTTACTTCTTCACCCAGAATCAGTGGGTGAAAGTAAGTACATTCACTCGAGTCTGTACTTTACATTTTCTAGAGGAAAATATTTTACTTTTTACTGCACTATATTTATTTATTGAATTTATTTGTTGTTATTATCAACAAATAAAATGATATAGATTAAGCTACACAGCAGTAATAGTATGAAGTGTCTTAGACTCAGCTGCAACATTAAAGTGATACGTATATTATTATAAATATTTCTACACTGTGGTATTACAACTTTTACTTAAGTAAATGATCTAAGTTTCCACTTCTGATGAGAATGGAGACTTTGCTCAGATTAGATTCATGTTGATAACAATCGTTTCCAAAAGTGAGTCTCCTCAAACCACGCACGCACATTTCTGGCCAAAATGGCGCCCAGTTAATTTACAACAACAGCAGCACAATAATGCAGGACTTGAGAGTCACATTCTTTATCAAACATGTTTGAGTGTCTGGTATGAAAGCAGTTTGTCTTAATATGAATCCGTCAGTATGATCGTGATCAATGATGAAAATTGTGTGTTTTTTAAGCACCAGTTCAGTCGGTCACATTGTTAAATCTCTCCTCCCCAGGAGTTTGTACAGGGACATCCTCTTCCTCTCGCTGGTGGCTCTGGGAAAGGATAACATTGATATTGGTGAGTCATAATTTTGTGTTTCATGATTACACGTCATATTATCACATAAACAAGCTGTTGACATACAGTATCGTCACCTTTTTAAGGTGATATGACGAACGTGTTAGCAACCAGTTAGCAGTTACAGATTGTTTGTTTGGCCACCTGGTGAATGTAAGTCTCCTTTTAACTCTGTTTTGAGGGAAATATCTGGCTCTTTAGCTGCTAAATGCTCCACTGTGTTCACCAGCTAGTCGCTAACTGTGCCTGTCTCTGATTTGATGCTGAGCAGGTAGCGTACAGTACGGTACATTACAGATTTTTGGAGCAAAACTTTTCACAAAAACAGGAGACGATGCTAACGAGTGACCCAAAACACACAAGTTGCGGGCCGTAAAAAAGCGAAACAATGAGCTAAAAGACACTAAAACATCTGACACCTCTGCCGTCACAATGAGTGTGTGTCACTCTGTCTATTGAAGACAGAAAAATATTAATTCGAGCATCTTTAAAGGATATAAATTGTAAGAATTGAGACTCGACCGCATGTTTTTGTACTAACGTTGACGTCCTCCTCTTTTTCCCTCAGACGCCTTCGATCGCGAGTACAAGTTGGCGTACGACCGCCTCGTGCCGAGCCTGGTGAAGCTGAGCCATAACTGTGACCGTCCTCCCAGCACTGGGGTCATGGAGTGCCGCAGGACGTTTGGAGAGCCTTACCTGTAAACGCTCACCTTCACACACCAGGACAAACTCTCACCACCCACCTCATTGCTTTAAGACGAGCTCAGGAAACCTGTTGGAAGACTGTGAATGTGCACTACGGTAACGTCAAGTGATCAAACAGCGGTCAGCGTTATGTAGCCCGAAAACAAGCAAAAAGAGTTTTACAGACTTTATCTCGACGAACTGATGATGGAAACACACTCAGACGCTCATCAACACACGTTCATGCAGTGACGCTCAGCTGGTTTCTGTGGAAATCCTGTGATAATTATACAAATATACTGTAAATACACAGCAGTAGAGGATCTTTTTTAAATGCATTTACTGTATATTGTATAGTCGTACAGTATATGAAGACTAATATTAGCAATATTTTAACTTGAAATCTATTTATACAAAGTAAGCTTTATTTATTGTAGTGTTTTGTCGTGTCCTGCGGTCGCCGGGCGTCGTCGTCGTCGTCGTCGTCGTCGTCGTCGTGTCGCAGCCAGAGCGACCTGAAACACCCGCTGCTCCCTCTGGACAACATGTTGCACTGTGGATTTAGTGTCTGTTGTAAGTGATGACTAGGTCTCTGTGCTTCATGAGTTTAAATTAGAGCTGCAGTGATCAGTCGATCCACAGAAAATTAACGACAACTATGTCGGTAATTAGATAATTGATTAATGGTTTCAGTCATTATTGTGAAACATTCTCTGCTTCCAGCTTCTCAAATGTGAGGATTTCTGGGTTTTGTCCCTATTTTTTAACATTTCAGAGACAAAATAATCACCAGATTAACCAATAATGAAAATAATCTTTAGTTGCAGCTACTTTAAATGTTTAAAACCACTTTTTAAGCTGCCTTTAATGTTCGTGTTTTATCTGAAGATAAATGTCTGCTGTGCTGCCACAACCAGTTACAATAGTGCTCTACATTTTATTTAGTTTAAGTTTTGTTCCAAAGCAGTATATTCTTGGTTTGTTTACAAAAGACTTTTTGAATTTTGAATATTTCATCATCATATGAACATTGACTGTAGTTTTCTTCACGCTGCGCTGTTGGTTTACGAAGCAAATGTCAGTGTTACTCTTCATCGTCTTCATACTGAAGAAGGGAGGCTGGCAGAGAAACACTGTTTTCATGGATTTCTTTGGTTTTCACCAAGCTGAGAGATGAAGGAAAACTACAGAACCAACGGTTTGTCCTAAATTTACAGAAGCTGCTCAGAAAAACCTCCAACAAAACCAAATAAGACGCCGGCACAGTCGCTTCTCCGTGGTCACTGTCGACGCTGATAAACGAGACGAGATGTTTTGGCAGCCATGTTGGAGGTTTACAGTTCTTAAAGGAGAATTCTGGTATATACTACAACTTTAACCAGGGTTCATACAAAGTCTTGAAAGTTTAGAAAATGCTTATTTTTCAACATAGTCTGGTGTTTCATCGACACAATCACTCACGTACACGAATATTTTAATATTTGAAATGAAACGATCCACTCGTCATATTTGTTGTTTGTCTCGAACGTTAGATAATCATGATTAAAACATGCAGTCAACAGCTGGTAAAATAAAGTGATAACATACATTGATCGCTGTGGCTACAAAGAAATTATTTTATAAAACTTGCATTCATAGCAACAATTTAGATGTGATGACAAAGACTTTGAGAGTCTGGAAATGTTTGGTTTAGGTACTTGAAAGTTTGCTCTGAAAATGTAGGAACCCTGAATTACGTTGTACTCGCCAAATGAATATCTGGCACTGCTGCAACGAAGTCCGACGGGACAAGAAACAGTTGATCCAGATTATCTAAACCGCTTTTATTTGGAGGTAAAACAGAAACTGAGCGCCCATGATTTGTCGGTAATAATGGCACAAGACAGGTGGGCAAGAAAATAATCTCAACCTCGATGTGTCAGGGAAAGAAAAGCTTTACATGATTTACATATCTGTGTTTGTGCTTTTGTTTTACATCTGTGGTACAAAACCAGCCTCTGGTTCTACAACCACACATCTGTTTTCACGGTCACTTTCCTGTCTCTCTCTCTGCTGTGTGACTGTCCAATAAAGCAGAAATTAGCCGATAATAGAGTCATAAATTCTCACCGTGACGAGAGACATGACAGACTACACGTTGGTCCCTGACCAATCATCATGTGATGTCATCGGGAAGGAGGTGCTAATGGCTAATGACTTCCAGAATATAAAAGAAAAGAATGTAAATTAACGATGGCGTCTGGAGCGGTGTGTATGATGCTGGCTGCCTTGTGTTCAGAAAAAAAAGAAAGAAAAACCGACAACATCATTCCTCTTTTGTTTTGTTTTGACTGTCAAATATCTGTGAATATAAAGCCTGCAGTGCAGCAGAGACACTGCACCACACTGCTGTAGGAAAGTCATGCAGCAGCTTCATCTCCACCACATGAAAGTAAAACCAAAAAGGGAATATTAATGATGCAGTAACAGATGGAGTTTCTTCTAGTTACAGGCTTCTAACATGTTACAGCCACGATGAACAGAACTCGGAGTTCATGTCCAACTGTATTTCATCAGTACAAAGAGTTTTAGCTGTTACGACGCAGATTATCCTCTCATGCACCATAAATACAGAAATGGGAAGATTTAAACCATATCAATGTCCAGATTTGGAATAGAGATTCTGGATAGAACTGGATTTTGGCAGGATAAGAACTTTTCACCACTCGTTGTTTTCATGTGTGCGTTAATAAAAAGTGATGACTGACACGATGGTTGAAGGAGGACCTCCGAGTCTAAACTCTCGAAGGTCTCATGAATGTCGACCATGTCTGTGATTCGTAACAGAGGAAACTACTGGAACCAGTACTGAAAAAGTCAGCAAGTCGCACTTTGCCCCTAAAAAGCGAACTGACTGCTTTCAGCTTGAAAATGTCGCCGAGCCGTCGGACACATCGACTACGATGTCAGCAGCTGGAAAAAGCTGCCGTTCATCTGTGGATTTTTGTTGTGTTAAAAAAGTTGTACAAATGAATGATTTTGCAGAATCTGGGGCCATGTACATTTGAACTCGCCCTTTGTAGAAATCACATTTTATAACGGTTTATTCACACGTGTAAAGGTCCTTTTTAGCTGTGATGAAGGTTCTGTACAGCGACCGGATCCACAGGACTGTTGAACTGTAAATAAAATCACTTAAACGCTCATCGTTGGCTTCTTTATTCATTGTTTATTCATTTTAAAAGTGTTCTTTTTAAAGTACTAACTCTTTCTTTTTAAGTTATGGCTCTTGGAAAAGCAACGAGCCATTTGACTGACGAGAGTCAAGTCTGACAATGTTGAGCTGATGGCCACCATACGGAGGATTTGCTGCTTCAAAATACAAGTTGTGAGGTCACGTTTGTATATTCTACTGTAGGTGTCTGACAACAGGAACAGCCACTGCCTTGCTCACTTAAAAACAAAAGAAGGGAATTTTGTTTGTTTTTGCATTTTACATTTTAACGAGAAACCTACGTCACGACTCGTGAACTTGTAGCTTTTAGAAACGTCCTACTGGTCAGTAGTCAGGTCATTCAAATGGACAATAATAATATCTATTTAAAGTACTAATAAAGCCTTTTTCTGGCACCACCATCGGGCAAAGAACAGCAAGTTTATCTCGATTTTTCATCCATCCAGCGTTTTGTTTTCTGATGTAAATGCACCTCACAGGGCCACTGAAGTCACTTTCACTTGTTTTCAAAAAAACGAAAATGACAGCGCACACAGCTCACTGTTAAAAAAATAATTTATTGCAGCATGGAATTTTAATTTGAAATTGATAGTTTTCCTATCAACAATACATGTTTGCATCCACTTCAATCCAACAAGAGCATTTAACAAGACAGTAACATCTGACAACGTGACACCTGTCAGCTTCTTCTCACAGCTAAGACGGTCTGATACACATTTACCTGACACACATACAATCACTTGTTTCTCTCCACCACAGTTATTGTTGACAAAATGAGATATTTGTTCACACAAAAACATTCTTTTACACACTGAACATGAACAAACACTAGTTTGGTTGAATACAGAACAGAGTTTTAGGAGAACAGTTCAGAAACTACTCAACATACAAAACTGAAGTTGCATCCAGTAGTTTTGAATTGCTGCGCAGTGAATCCTTCACTGCTGTAACGGACATAATGTCTTTAATTAACCTATTTAAGTCACCTCAGGGATGTTCCTTAAGCAATATATGCTCAAAATATCAAAGGAAAAGTCCACCCAAAACACTAACTAAACTAACTAAACTAAAACAGTCAGTGGTGATGTTGTACAGTTTTATTTCCGTTGCCGTTTCAGATCACGTGACGTCTCATTCAGATATTTCCAGCAGCTACAGTGGAGTCAGATATTGTGTCAGCGATCTGAAACAACAGTTTGTGATTCGATGTCAGTCCCCAAAAATCAAGAAACGGGTTTCTTTCTAGACCTGCGACCCATGGTTCCCTCAGCCTTGTGTTCTCTCACCTTATGTTCCCTCACCCTATGTTCCCTCAACTCAATGTTCCCTCAACCCATGTTTCCTCAGCCCTATGTTCCCTCAGCCCTATGTTCCCTCAACCCAATGTTCCCTCACCCTATGTTCCCTCAACCCATGTTTCCTCAACCCAATGTTCCCTCAGCCCTATGTTCCCTCAGCCCTATGTTCCCTCAGCCCTATGTTCCCTCAACTCAATGTTCCCTCAACCCATGTTTCCTCAGCCCTATGTTCCCTCAGCCCATGTTCCTTCAGCCCTATGTTCCCTCAGCCCTATGTTCCCTCAACCGATGTTTCCTCAACTCAATGTTCCCTCAACCCATGTTTCCTCAGCCCTATGTTCCCTCAACCCAATGTTCCCTCACCCTATGTTCCCTCAACCCATGTTTCCTCAACCCAATGTTCCCTCAGCCCTATGTTCCCTCAACCCAATGTTCCCTCAGCCCTATGTTCCCTCAACCCATGTTTCCTCAACCCAATGTTCCCTCAGCCCTATGTTTCCTCAACCCAATGTTCCCTCAGCCCTATGTTCCCTCAGCCCATGTTCCCTCAGCCCTATGTTCCCTCAGCCCTATGTTCCCTCAACCGATGTTTCCTCAACCCAATGTTCCCTCAGCCCTATGTTCCCTCAGCCCTGTTTCCTCAACCCAATGTTCCCTCACCCTATGTTCCCTCAACCCAATGTTCCCTCACCCCATGTTCCCTCAACCCAATGTTCCCTCAGCCCTATGTTCCCTCAACCCAATGTTCCCTCAACCGATGTTTCCTCAACCCAATGTTCCCTCAGCCCTATGTTCCCTCAACCCAATGTTCCCTCACCCCATGTTTCCTCAACCCGATGTTCCCTCACCCGATGTTCCCTCAACCCAATGTTCCCCCAGCCCTATGTTCCCTCACCCGATGTTCCCCTTATCCCTCATTGGGAGTGATTTTGGACAGAAAATTAAATTACAACACGCAAAGTTATTACAAAGTAACTGCTGGAAAATGTTGAAGATCACAGACTTAATATGTAAAACTGTTGAAGGTGGATTTTTCCTTTAACATCACTGCTCGTTTAGTTACGTGTTTTCTACCATGTGTCTACTGTGCGTCAGGTCAGCCTTTTCTAACGTATCCTACGGACGGTATTGATCCTAAGTCATGTGCAGCTGTTTGCGCTCCACCTCGACGACCCGTCAGCTCAAATGGAAACGGGACATGTGAGGATGCGATCCTCCAGCATGACGCTGAGGACGAGGAACACAAAGTACAGTACGAACATGGTGAGGCCCAACATTCGGCTCATCTTCCAGCGACAGGCGGCGATGGAGATGATGACGAAGAGGAGCATGAGGAAGAGTAGCACGATGGCGCAGAACAGGCCGTTGGAGCTGACGGTTACCGGCTCGCCGTGGTGTAACAGAGTGTAAATGAGCCACGGGACCGGCAGACTAAAACCAGAGGGGACAGACGGGTGTCAGGTTTACAGAGTGAATGTGGATCACTGCCATTTAGACAGCGGTGGAAAGTAACTACACATTTGTACATTTACTCAACATTTACTACACAGGTTTTTATTCCACTGGACAGCTTTACTTACCTTTCAGATTAAGACTTTACATTAAAAACATATGATAAACTCATAAGATATAACACATTGTTAAAGATTAAACCAGTGGTTCTTTTTACTTGTAATGCAGTATTTATACATTGTTCTACTGATCTAGTCTGAGTACTTTTTCGACCACTGAATTTAGATGAAACAGCAAAGAATATTCTCTGCCCAGTGGGAAACTTTATATTTTGAGAAAAATCAAAAGCTCTTCTGTCTAAATTACTAAATCTTGTTTGACTCTGTGATTGTATCTACTCATCTGCTACTGGTCCTTTTGGTGTTCCTCAGGGTTCGATTTTAGGACCTTTTTAGTTTCTACATGCTCCTGCATGGTGACAGAAATGCCAAAATATAGTTCTTTCCATTTTTTATGCAGATGATACGCCGCTGTATCTGTTGGTTAACCCAAATGTCTCTGCTGGCCTTTGCCTCCCATAATCAGCCTTGTTGACATTAAATGATGGATGTCATAGAACTTTCTGCAGCTAATGAAAAGTAAAGTAAACGTTTCAAAATCTTGATGCCATATTTGATTCCTCATTAGTTTTTGATTTACAGGTAAATAAAGTGGTTCAAGTGATGCTTTCTTTAACTGAGAAATCCTTAAATTCCATTTAGTTTACGGCTAGTAGAGAAAGGGTATTGCAGTCACTCACCCAACAGTGATGTCAAAGATGTTACTGCCCACAGAGCTGGACACGGCCATGTCCCCCAGACCTTTACGGGCCACGATCACACTGGTGATCAGGTCAGGGATGGACGTCCCGGCCGCCAGGATGGTCAGGCCCATGATTTCCTCTGAGATGCCCACAGTCTCGCCCACCTGTAAACAAGAAACCATTAAAACAGGCGTCACGAGTCACTGCTGAATGGGTACAACATGTAGATACATGAAATCAGAAATGTCTTGTCCATATCTTCAGGGTGGCTGTAAACCACATCAGTTGTGGATTGTTTTCTTCTTGGGTTTTGTTTTTGGCCTGGTTGGTCATCTTACCCATTTACGACTTACTGAATGTTAACTCTTAGTCCACATATATAGGAATTTATTTTCTTTTTTTGTTGTTTTACAAAAAGATAATCCAGGAATTTATTGGTGTTTATTTTGAATGTTCATCAATTATGAAATATACACAAATATGGGTGAAAATCAGATTTCAGAAGTTGTCCATAGATAGTGTTGTCGTTACTGTGACCAGCGGAAACTCCAGAGTCCCACAACATGTTTGTTTTTACACTTTGTTTTTTGTACTGATTAAACAAGCACGATATAACATGTTCTGGGACCTTTAGTGGTACTGGTGGGCAGATTGTGTTACTTTTGGACAGAGCCAGGCTAGCTGTTTCCCCCTGTTTCCAGTCTTTACGCTAAGCTAAGCTAACTGGCTGTGGATTCATATTTATCGTACAGACACGAGAGAGGTATCGAGCTCACATTTGGCAAGAAAGCAAATAAGTGAATTTCCCTAAATGTTGAACTTGTCCTTTAAGTGCTGGAGTTGTAGGCGACCAGTTTTTAATATAGATAGATGACATGTTTTGCCATTCGCCTGTAAATAACACTGTAAATGTGAAGAATGGACCAAACTGCCTACAAATCAGAGAAACCCTTTAAATTATTAGATATAAACCTTTGTCATCCAACTGAAATATTGTCTATGAGCTGTACCAAACCCTCGTGTCACAGTGGATGTAAACTCCTGTAAACATGACCGACCTGATGAGCCCACCACACCATCAGGTAGGAGAAAACTCCGATCCACAGGATGGAGCCGATAAACGTCATGGCGAAATACCTCCTGGACGCCTGGAAAATACAAAAGAAGTTCACATCTGGTGTTCAGAGAAACTGCTACAAAACATTAGGACTTATCACATAAACATCTGGAAGATAAATGGATGGTGTTCTTTAGTAAATCATGTTAACATCTGTGTTTCTGTTTCTCCTTCACACACAACTACAGTAATGCACTCAGCCAAACTCAGTCCGTTTTTTGACATATTTCAGCACCTGCTGTACTCAGCGCCACTCAACTGATGATGAAGACATGTCACGTTTCTTCATACGCAGATCCTCTTTGATAATCCACACTTTTATTTCAGCATAATGTGAATTAAACTAAATAGCTAGGTTAATAATAGATTAATAAATAATAAATATCAGAAGTCCCTGGGGTTAGTAATTAAATTAAGTCATCTAGAAGCAGGTCTGTCAACTTGTTCATGAATTCAGAAAAACAGCCTTGTTTTCAGCTTTGTGATGCGATGCATTCTAATTCTAGGTGTTTTTTTTATGTTAAGATGTTGGAGATCCATAAAGGAAAACTTAATCCTTCAATTTATCACAACAATTCAAAATCAAACTATCGAAAATAACTGAAGCTGTCAGACAAACGTAGAGGAGTAAAAAGTGCATTATTTGCCTCTGAGATGTTGTGTTGAGTAGAAGCATAAAGCTGCATAACATGGAAATACCCAAGACAAATGTAGTGAAATGTGTACTTAAGTATAGTACTTGAGTAAATGTACTTCCTGGTCCTCGTACTCACCAGGTTGCGGACGTCAGGCAGCGTGAGCCACAACGGGAACACAATGGGCAGCAGGAACAGATACGTGGCCTGCTTGCGTCTGGTGTCAGGCCACTCTAAAGACAACGGTTCATTCTCCTCCTCTTCTTCCTCATTTTCCCCTTCCTCCTTGTTTCCATCGCCATCTTCTTCACTCTCACCGGAGTCACCGCTATCCTCGTCGCCGCTGTCGTCCTCGGCGCTGCCCTCCGAGCCCTCCGAGCCCTCCGATCCCCCCGCTGCCGCCTGCAGGAGAGAGCAGACCGGTGAAAGAGACTGTTTTTTACTGACTTTACATTTCAAGATCAGATCAGATCAGATAAGATAATCCTTGATTGATTGAAGCACAGGTGTTGCAGCAGCACAAGTACAGAAAAAAAAAGTACAGAATAAATAATATATATTAAATAAAATTAAGAATACAAATACTTAAACTAATTGTAAGGTATTGTTTCAAGTGAAGTGACATAGCGGTGTGATTAGTTACAGCAAAGTACACGTCAGAGTAATATGATACCATCTACTATAATAGCAATGTATATTAAATAATGATACTTAGTGTTATAATAATAGTAATAATATAATATAATATAATTCCAGTATAGTATTGTATAATATATATTACAGTCTAAATATAATAAAACATAATAAATATATGTATATAATCACTCCGACTGCAGTAGCAGCAGTTTGCTAACCTGAATAATGAATAATGGACGATAAGCTAATATCAGAGCACGACAGCACACGTGGAACTAATAACGTTAATGACGGCTCATTTCCAGAAATTATCAATCTGCAGCGATAATTTTATTAGTTAGGTCTTTAACATCAAATTACGCCTGGTGTCAAGTCACACTGGTGAATCCTCTTCGGGGTAGTGAGTGCACTTTAGTCTGAACGTCTCGCGTCACTCGATTTCAGCCTTCGTCGACTCGTGAACATGCGTGTAAATCACGTGTTAATGAGTCGACTCGCTGACGCCTCCTACTGACGTCACAGATGTAAATGTAGCGGCAGTGTGTTTTCTGTGATCCAAACTGACGAGAGCTGTTTGGTTAGAGGCCGAATGTTCCCTGTTAAGAAGCTTAATAACAGTTAATAGTTTCCAGCAGAATTATGAAGCTGCTAATTCAAGTCAACATTAAGCTGCCTTCACGTGTTCATCAGTTTCCCAGTTGTGAAGTTGTAATTAAGAAGCTAAACATGGAGTGTGTCAGGAGGATGTTGTTGTTTATGTTTTGCAACACAAGACCGGGAAAAGAAAAGCACGTGTAGTTAGAAATAGCACGTATGTTGAGAGTAATTTAGACATCATGGCGACTACACTTGGAGGAGGATCACAGTAAATAACAGCTCCTGTTATCAGGCGAAGGCAGAGAGGGTTAAATCTCCTCTGCGTACCTTTGACTCGTCTGGCTGGTCCGCCGCCTTCTCACTCGTCTCTTCTGTCTTTTGAGGCTGTGAGGTGGACGGCTCGGCTGCAGCGCCCCCTGGTGGTGCAGCAGCAGCAGCGGCGGCGGCGGCCTGCTCAGTGTTCGGCTTGTGATCACCATCTGGAGAAATGAAGAAGAACACACAGAATGAGATACAGATAGAGATACTCAGAGGACTCGAACACTTTAAACAAGTCGGTGTAGATGATCCAGTTAATGAGTGAAACTGCTCACACACACATTTTATAATCTCATAATCACATAAATCTAAAACAGGAAGTGTTTTGTTTTGTTTAATTTCACACTTTGATGCAAAACAAATCAGACTTTTAATGTTGAGCTTAAAAACGTATTATGCTGTGTGCGACCGTATGAAGTGCCAGTGGGAGTGATTTGAGTGTTTGCAGATAAACATGGAGGAAAAGGGATTCACACACACACACACACACGGTCCCATCTGCATGTTCATCTTGGGGCTGATTGATTCGGGCTCGTCGAGGCCTCTCCAGCCTCCCTGCAGCCCCACTTTGCTCTGCACCTCAGACTCTGAAGCACCTCATTACTGCACGCTGTGACGCACAAACACGCCGACTGAGAGGCTGCGCTGATTGTGGAGAACGACCTCCTTCAACCCGCTAAACCGTCTCTGAAGATCGATACACAAACCAACCTTTTACGCCGCGCTGCACCTCCAGCACAGAAACTAAAACTACCACCGAACACTCACTACAACATTAAGAAGGAACAGAACTAATGAACACGTGGTGTCTCTCTTCATCTGACCTTTCTGAAGATTCTTAAAATGGCCAGAAAATCAATACACATTCAATTTCTGTGTGTTCGGCACGCAGGCGGGAAACTGCTTCGTCTAAAAATTAAGCTTCCAACAACTCCTAAAAACATACAAAAAGAAATTAAAATTAAACTATTTATGTGCTAAATATTAGCATGTTAGCATAGAAACTACACACATTAACTAATGAGCTAATGTTCGCCTTCAGGTGAGGCTGTTTAAGTACAACTTCCATTAATTGAAGTTAAAATAAAATATTAAAAATAAATAAAATGGATAAACTGATGTGGAATTAATTTGCAAGGGTTAAGAAGAATAGCAAAAGTAATGTTATGAGAATTAGATCTGATTTATTAAATTTCAACAGAGCTAGGCTAGCAGTTTCCACTCGCTCCCAGTCTTTGTGCTAAGCTAGCTAATACACCTGAAGCTGATCTTCTTATCTGACCGCGGGGCTTTTATCAAAATGTCAGATTGAACCTTTGACTCACGACTCACCTTCAGATCTGCGCTGACGGGACTTTTCGAGCGGGACGTTCAGAGGCTTTACTTTGTTCTTTGCTGCAATTAAGAGAATCATCGCTCAAACAACAAGAGTCCTTTAACATCAGTCCAGATGAACTAAACTAACCAAGACAACACGACTTTGACTTTATACTCACACACTGGCCATTAGATAACGTGTCTATGTTCCTCCTCAGAGGAGAGTCTATAAAATGGCGGACTAGATCGTAGCAGTGGGACAGAGCGGGACCTCTATGTTTCAGATCTCCTCATGTCCTTGACTTTAACGTTCCTGTGTGTGGAATAAAAGTATCGTGATCTTTACAAACAAACTTCAGAAAGGTTTGTGTCAAAACTTGTTCTTTGCTTTTTATTAACAAACATGGACGGAGAACGTGTGCGTTCCCTTTATTTTAGATCGTGATAATTAATACGACAAACAAAACGCAGGGTGAACTATCTGTGTGAATCCTTGTTAACAACCACGTCCTCATGGAAGCTTTTTCCTTATGATGCACAAACCGAGACTCTGTGAGAATCACGTGGTCGTTACGTTTCCAAACAGCCAGTGTGTGGAAAAAGGTCCTCACAACAACACAGAAACAACTGGATGCAAACACACGGACACACAAATATCCAATAAAGACAAAGAACCATCTCATTTACACATAACCAGACCAGACTGAACAACAACAACAACAACAACAGACACATAAACGTCTTACCTTTCCTCTGTACTGACCCCTCCCCTCTGACATCACCATTAAAGGATGTCTCTGATTGGCAGAGACACACATCAGACTAAATACCAAATCGATAACTCTTCACACGCAACTAGGTATAAATATATGAAATGAGAATTTGCAAGAATGCAAAACGCGAACTACAATCACAAGAAGACACACGACAGGAAACAACGGCGAGGCCGCCCCTCTTACCTCTCCTGGCTTTCCTCGAGCCGGGGGTTTTCAGGGCCCCTCTAAGGGCTGCCTCTAGGATGGAAACCCACAGCAGTGGTTTTTACTTGTTATTTAAGATCTATGTTTCTGCATCTGTCAAAGCCTTTCAACAAACACTGGAGAATCCACCTGGACGGAGTTCAGCTCCGGCTAACCAGTTATTTTAAACTACAGACGAAACAGTTGCGGCTCGAGAAAGAACCCCCCCCCCGTTTTATTGTAACAGACCGACTTCAAAAGCTGATATTTATTTATTCAGACGCATGTCAAACATATCTGGACATGATGCAACTTTGTTTGACCAGTTATCTACGGGAATAAACAACGACAAAGTAATGTGCATCACTGACAGCTGTTCTTTAACAATGTTTAAGTATTTCAGGAGGAGGAGGAGGAGGAGGAGGAGGAGTTTTACTGTGAAGCCCAAAATGAAGAAGGAGCTTAAAGAAATGTACGAATGGCTCCTTCCTATCTAAACTGTCAAAGCTCAGTTGAGTCTGCTTTATAATAAGTCATCCATTTATAGGGTTTATAATCTGTATTCAATGTTATACAGGTCAAATTATTAATGGTTAATAAATCATCTGCTAATGCTTCACAGATCAGTCTTTAGCCATTAATAACAACAACTTTCAGTTTGTCAGGCTGTGAAATAAAGGCTCAATGAAGAAAGTGAGTAATAATTATAGATGAACTTGTTAATAAAGGCTTCTTACATTAATTCAAGTCTACAACAGTAATTATTAATAAGTTGTTAAATGAACGCTGTAGCTGAACAGAAAACTGGTTCAGGTATCAGGAGGCTAAATCTCCTCAGGTCCCCGTTTAAGATGCTGACAGTTCACAGTAATGACACACAATCCAGCTGCATGAAGCCGGTCTCAGCTCCGGTCCCTCTGCTAGACCAGCTCCACGGAGATAAAGAGCTTGGTCTGCTAGCACGCTGGCTCTGATCCAGCTTTTATTAGCCTGTATTGAAAAGCTGATTAAGGCTCAGCGGTGGCCGAGCGCTGTGAGAGCGAGGGACAACGGCCCGGTGAGCTCGAGGACGGGCTGAAGGTCGCCGCGGTTCATCACGCAACCCCGACTGACAGGACGGGACAGGACAGGACGGGACAGGACAGGGCGGAGCTGAGCCACTGGGACTGTTAGTCGACTAACAGAAAATTTATCGATTAGTCGTTTCATTAACTTCTCACAACTCACAGGCTCCAGCTTCTCAGATGTCCCTAATTAGATTAAATGATATTAAGCAGAATAATTGATAATGAAAATAATTATTAGTTGCCACCGCATCCGACCATTTATTTTGCCTCCATATTCTCAACAGTCACACTTTATCATGTCGAGGAGATTTTATTGCATCATTAAAGACCTTCAGACAAACTGTATTTGGTTGTTTATAAAGTGGCCATGAGATCAGAAAATATACTTCACAGCTTCTTAGAAAACAGACTTTTAAAAAAAAAAAAAAAGGTTTTGCATCTTCTTAAATGTCATATTTTTCTTTAATGTTGAACTTTGCGCCTCAAAGCTGCTGCAGATTAATGAAAAGCTACGAAAACGTTTTCTCTCCCAAATCACACTGAGAAAAAGTTGCCTCCTTCAGATCTACGCACAGATAACATGTGTTGGTTTGTCTCCTCATTTTAAATAGCTTTTATAAAACACACCTCTCCCACCAGGCTGCAGATCCCAACCATCGTTGGTCCTGGTTCTTACCTTCTCCCAGAGGGTCCAGCGTGTGGATCATCAGCTGGAAGATGGTGCTCCTCAGCGAGGTGTTGTGGAGGGACGCCGAGCTGCCGCCTCGCTGCAGGACGGGACGCACCTGCAGGCCGGCAGACAGGTGGTCGCAAATCAAACTGCAGAAGTAACTTTCAGGCAACGTTAAGCTGAACAAGTGCAAACCTTTGAAGGCCAACAGCAACAGCAGTATTTTCAGGTGTTAATACCTCATTTTCAGCTAATAATACATCGAAAATGACGTGCTAAAAGCTAAAAAGAATTTAAACAATTTGCAATCTGCAATTAAACTATTGCCCAGTTGACTGTTGTCTGAGCTCCATCCCCAAACAGTGAATGTCAGCTAGCATAGCAACAGTAACTAAGGGCCTTTTCACACCTGAAAGTTTTTGTGACATTGTTTACAATTTGATCCGGTTAGTTTCACTAAAGAGTCGTCATCACCTTCGCTATAATGATAATTATTAATAACTCGGTCTCCTCCTCGCCCCGTCTGCCACCACAGCTCATTTCATTTTGTTGTTTTTCCATTTTTCCAGTTCTGGCGATGTCCTGCCAGAACTTCCTGTAATCGGCCCGAAGGTCCGAACCGTCCATGAAATGTATTCACACTAGAAACTTAAATTAAATTAAATTAGTTTAACACCTGTAATTTTGGTTCTGATCAAACTGAAAATAACTTCTAACAGATTGTTTTTCTGAAGCTGCAGCAAAGAGGAAGCTCGTACCCTGAGTCTGGCTTTGTCCTCTTGTGGATCTGACGGCGGTCTGCTGCGTTGAGGACTGCTCGGAGGCGGTTCAGATTTATCTTCGGCTTTTGGTGCAGCAGCGGCGGCAGGAGGAGGAGGAGGAGGAGCAGAGGGTGGAGGTGCTGGTGGAGCTTCACTCTCCTGCGAAGTCAGTGACAACTTGATCAGTTAGCAGCTCGTCAGTAATTCAGTTTCCATGCATACGTGTACGAGCGTGTGAATGCTTGTGTGTGTCTTCGTTTGACTGATCTGATCTAAAGCTCAGTCTAAACCAAGGACGTAGCTGCTGATGTGTGCGTCAGTGTTCCTGGGTAGACCGGACAACAAGGACTACACAGTAATCTACGAGTATTTATGAGTTTCTCACCATCAGCAAAAGAGCACATCATGAAGCTTAAGCCTTAAAGTGGATCCTGCTTCGTTACCTCATCCTCACACCTTCATTATTTCTGCTGACGCGGAGCTCACATGGTGCATGTTGTTAAATTAACTTGTGTTCCATCAAATTACCTGGCATAGATGGACTGCACACACTGCATAAGGAGGGCTGGGAAAAGGGGGGGTTAATCAGGACCCCTGGGCCCTCAGCAGGTTAATCCGGCTGTGGCTGTAAGAAGATCTGGGTCTCACTCAGTCACTTTAGACTCGGACTGTTGATTTGGTTTCTTTCGCGCACACGAGCACAAACACTGAGGCTCGTGCAAGAACACTTTCACATTCTTCTCCTTAACATATCTTACTTTTTCCAAGTCAGATTCACCTGCACAAACCTGATGAACCTGAACACCTGATGAACCCGAACACCTGATGAACCCGAACACCTGATGAACCCGAACACCTGATGAACCCGAACACCTGATGAACCTGAACACCTGTTCATTAGTTGGAAAATTTTCCTGTGCATGAGTCGTACGACAGGTTGGGAGGAAATTGGCTGATGCGACAAGTTGTCTCAACTCACTCGTACGAGCCACTTCAGAACGAATCTGTTCACGAGAGCTTCCTGCATCCTGTGTGTGTTATTCAACAGGTGTCTGCAGGGTGTTTTCTCTGAACACTTTAAAGGGAATACAATTCGATATAAACGGATTAACGTGGATGAAAACGCACATATTGGAATTCCTGGAAGAGGATCTTTTGAAATCCAGTGATTCTGGACCCATTAATGTGGCGGCATGCCTCATTACACTCAGCGTTATGACTGAAGGAGCACATACTGACTGCAGACGTGCTTCAGGCTAATTGGAGAATGTCCTGGTGATACTTGAAATACTGAAACACAGTTCTGCATTTTAATCACAGGCTCAGTCATTTACTGCAGAGAGCCGTTTAGTCTGCAGGCGTTCTGCAGAAAATTAGCCTTTTAAAAAACACACGACTCCTTTGTTTTAATCTAAATGAAATGACGTCTCTGGATCCTGGTGTTTCGGGGGGTTGTGGCATCACTTCATCATCGCCGTGGCACGCTGTCTGTGACACCTGGAGTCCTCTCTGTTCAACATCATCAAAGGGTTTTACACAAATACAGGCTGTCACCTGCACAGACCCACAAATCACCGTCCCTCTTTCACTGTTTCTGAGCAGGCAGCAGTCCCAGCAGTGAGGAGATGAAAGGTTAGGAAATATATACTGTGTATGGATGGAAGTGGACGTGTGATTTGTCTGTATCCCTCGTCGCTGGCGGCTGCACGACAACAACACAGTTTAAAATCAACTCATTTTAGAGGATGAGGCCGTTGTTATTCTGTCTCTTTCCTAACGTCAACAAACCTCCCAAAAAGACCAAAACCAGCAGCGTGGAGGTCGGAGGAAATAGTGCATTTGTTGGGGACTATTTTCAGCGGCGGATGAATCCACATTTGTTGTTGTAGTGAGTATTTGGGGCAGCAGGACGGCGTATGTGGGATCGAGTAATGAAAGGTGTGTCTCATTGACCCACGTATTAGTTGGATCAATTTTCTGTTGGTTTTGGTCTTTTTATGGGATTTGATGACGAAAAGAACAATATAGAAAATAACCAGCCGTACTCTTAAAACTGGAGCTGTTCAATAATTCAAAAATATCCTTTATCGACATGTATTGTTGTATTTTGATGATTGTACTGTGTTATCATTCCACAAAATTCTGTTGTCCAATTTGCATTTAGGAATTAATAATTAGTCATTTAGATTTTGTTTTAGATGTAGAAGAAGTTTTTTTTCCTGGCGTATCGAAGAACAACTTCAATCAAATTAACAATTACAAAAGTTGGCAGTGACTTAATATATATCGTATTATAAATTGATCAATCGAAAAATATTGTTTGTGATATTGATGTAAAGTGGGTATTACTAGAAAACCTGCAAATATTCACATTTAAAAACCTGGAGCCAGTGATTTGTCTACCAATTACCAATTAAAAAAAAAAAACTGCCACCGTGAAATCTACACTATTATCTCTGGAAACCTTTCAGATTTGATTTGATGTAAATCAGCGAAGGAGCCAAATTGTGGCTTCAGTTTACTGTGACGTCTGTATTTAACCGTTCACAACCTCTGATGATACTGTTGTGCATTGCATCCTTTCCTGAACGCCTCTCTTTGAGCTACTTTTTCAAATGGACGGCGACGCCCACTGACCTTCTCCGGCTCCTCTGCCGTCCACACCTTCACGATGCTCATGTGCTTGTTGAGCTGGGTCTTGACCGCCTGCTCGATCTGACTGTTGAACTTCATGAAGCTCACGTAGCTGATGTAGCCCGTCACCAGCAACATGCTCTCCCACCACCGGATCATGTTGTCCAGGAAGAAGACGATGAGCATGATGAGGTCCAGGATGTAGAAGGTCACGTCTCTGAAGAGGGGCCACCAGGTCAGGTGCAGCATCTCCCGGGAGAAGATGGCGCACATGCCGATCACAAACAGGATGTTGAAGACAGCCGAGCCCACGATGGTGCCGATGCCCACGTTGCTGTGGGAGATGAAGACACCGATCAGGGAGGTGAAGAGCTCGGGGGCAGAGCCGCCGGCCGCCATGAAGGTGGCCCCGGCCACGTCGTCAGAGATCTCCAGCTTGTTGGTGATGACCTCCAGCCCGGGAACAAAGAACTCATCGCAGACGATGGCCAGCGCGACAAACATGTAGATCATGCCTATGACGTGCAGGACCACCCAGCCCTGCCGTCGCTGCTCCACTGAGAAGATGTCTTCTGGGTAATCGCCCTTCCTGTGAGGGGGCTGGGGGGTGGGATGAGGGGTAGCCGTGGTGGTTGGTGGCGGTGGAGTTGGAGGAGGTTTGGGAGGTTGAGGATCTACATAGACGCACTGTTCGATGTCCGTGCTGTTGACGACGATCACCAGAGGAGGTTTGGTGCTCTCAGGTGAGACGACCTCCTCCTCCGTCTCGTTGGACGCCATCAACTCCCGAACGTTGACCTCCACGACATCGTCGTCACCCCCATGTGCTCCGAGAGCGTCATCCGTCTGGGCGGAGGCTCTTGGCTGCGACAGCCTGGCCTTCAGAGTCAGCGTGTAGACGAAACACAGCAGCACACCTGAGATGAAGAAGAGGACGCGGCCGCGCCTGAGTCTCCTCCTCGGAGGCGAGTGCACGTTCATTGCCCTCGTGGTCTCGACTCCAAACAGGAAGTTATGTCAGATGCATTGCTATTCCTTGATAGTTCCAGCACCGTTGCGTGGCGAGAAGACGCCACTGACAGGGAAGAGACACACACACGTACACACAGTGTGTTTCATCTTTTACAGCGGGCAGCTTCAACCTGTGGGAGGACTGAAAACAGGAAACACACTCAGCTGAAAATCACATCATCATCAACATGTGTGTAATCTCCTCTCTGCTTGCATAGCTGCAGAGGCAGATCTACTGAAGAGTGTGTGTGTGTGTGTGTGTGTTGGGGGGTGATGGAGGATGCAGACAGCCACCTGTTACTATGGCTACATAATCACACAGGCTTCGGCCTCTCACAAACAGGAGTCCATTAAAGGCACGTTGAACATGTTGAATCGGGAAGAAAAAGCGGAGTTGCGTCAAAATAAAACTATTTCATTGCCTCTGATTAGTCGCAGCGTGAGCGCGCGCACGGAAACAAACGTGATGAAATGCGCGCGTGCAGTAAACGAGCATTAATGAAACATTAATTAAATCGCAGCATTAAGATCTCCGTGTTGGGAAAAGCACCAAACCTCAGACTTAAAGGGCGCGTTGAGGTTTAAAGGTGGAGTAACTGAAGCCGGCGCGGATTATAAAACAAGGTCGACGCGAAGCGTTAATCTATATTCCTTCAGCATCCTAAAATAATCACGAAGAGACAACTAAATGCAGAAAGCGGCTGCGTGCGGTGACCGGTGGTGCGGGTCTTACCTGTGCCGCCGGCTGCTCGACCCCTCTCCGCCGCGGACCGTCCCTCCAGCTGTGCGTAACGGACGCAGAGATGCTGACTCCGGGTTTCGGGGAGCTACAAGGGCGCACCGCATGTCAGGGCTTGAACGAGGCTCAGCATAATGCTGCTAAGAGGATTAGGAGCCAAACACCTCTCACCTTCCCTTTCACACATAACGCTGTATCAATACACCAACATTCAACCTGTTGGACGCTGCGGTTTGAGGTGAAACCCCGCAGGCGGCTCTGAGCGCGCAGCCCGCTGGATGTAGAATAATTAGATGTCCAGAGGCTGACAGGAGGAGCCGGGTCGGCATTTCGGGTGTGGTCGAGTGTCGCCTCATTTTAGGAGTGTGAGGGACTGATTTCATGTCCCTGAACAGAGAGCGAAACGTGTCAACACATGTGGGAAACGGGCTTTTGTTTTTGTTTAGCGACAGTATTTTAACGCACACCTGGTTTATCGTCACACGACAAGACTTAGTGTAAAACCTATTTTCCCAAACTGCGGCTGAATATTTTTTTAAATGTGATGTGACAGTTTAGTCTCTTGGTTCATAGTTAGTGAACAGAGTTTAGTTAAGTTAAGTTCACGGACCGCATTTACAGAAGATCTAAAAATAAGAAACTCACGATATCACAGGTGCCTCCCACATATTGAACATATTAAACATATTGAACAGCGGACCTGCTCACCCACAAGGGGGCTTTCTGGTTGATTAGATCTCTGCTGAGAGATGTGAGAAAAACACGAACACCGACATATATTAGTGTTGGTGACATTAACTTAAAGTCACTAAACGTCATCTTTCACACGCTGAAACAGGTTGTGATGGATTGAATCACTCCTGCTGTTCAGACCTCTGCAGAGATCCACTCGCACTCAGAGGTGGGACGTCACCAAGTACATTTACTTATGTACAGTTCCAGGTACTTAGTATTTTGATGGTATTTCTACTCCGCTACACTTCAGAGGGAAACACTACATTCATTTGACAGCTTTAGTTTAGTTAATTGGCAACTATTTGGAAGAAAACGACTTCCTGCTTTCTTTAAATTGCTTCCTTTTAATAATTGTTAATAAAGTTGAGGCTGCTGGTCGGACACGTTGTGAAGGCGTCGCTTTGGACTCTGTGTCATTGTGAATGTTTACAAACCAATCAATCAATCAATCGATTAATGGAGGAATGAACCAGCAGATCTCTGCAGGAAGGTCTCTAGTTTAAGAGTGTAACAGTCACAGGGGACATTTTCCTGCATTGAATACTTCTACATTTAATACTTTAAGTACATTTTCCTGATTATACTTACTTAACATTTTCAATGCAGGACCTTTACTTGTAACGGAGTATTTTACAGTGTGGTATTAGTACTTTTACGCCAACCATACCAACTATCATTCACTCTTGCTTAGCTTACAATCAGTAATATCTATTGAAGCGTCCTGCTGGCCGAGTGGCCCCTAGTTTGATCCTGGCCAGAGACCTCACCCCCTCCAACCCCCATGTTTCCTGTCTGCATATAATGAACTTTAAAATCATTTTTGACGTCACAACATGAACTGGGATCCGAGAAAAAACAGCCCACCTCCGAAATAGGAACTCTGTTTGTTTATTTTCAGGAAAATCATAATTGAGACTTACATTAGTCTATTAATCGAGCTGTATGTCCACGACACATCCTCCCCAACAGACACCCTTAGAAAAGATCAGCAAACACAAATAAATATCAATAACGAAAAAAGGCGAACAGAGGCGAACAAAAGACAAAAGAAAACAAAAGAGCTCAAGTACAGTGATGAGAAGAGGAGGAGGAGGAGGAGGACGGCTCATCAGGATGAATCCTGGATCTTTCAGTTCACAGTAATGACTTCCTTCATTTCACTGAGTTCGTGATACAGTTCAGACAACAAACCATCAAATCAGGGATTCACAGTTGAACTTAACTTGAAAGTTAAAAAAAAGTTACAACTCGACAATATTTGTTGTGACAAAGACAAAATGTTTCACTGGATAATGTTGAGTCAGTCTGTCATTCAATGTCAGCAGTAAAACTCGAATGGAACCTGCGGCAGTTTTAAGAAGCTGCAGCTCGTCACGTGAAAACGAAGGAAAATAAAATATGAGCGAGACGTTATTGTTTAAAGCTGCAGGGAGGAAGAAACCCAAACACTACTGATATTAATCTTTTTACGTAAACATATAACACAAGCAAACTATTTTGATAACCATCTTCTAAAGTTGGTTTATTTCTCAAAACCAGAGACCTTTTGTTGCATGTCACCCCCCCCCCCCCCCCTCTCTCTGTTTCCTGTCTATCTCTACATCAATTGTCAAATAATAGAAGTAGATAAATGAAACAATCTCTGCAGAAACTGATGCAACACACATCAATTGAAGCCCAAAGCACGCAACGAATGCAAATCGTCCAGCGGGTGGATGTGCCGCTCGGGGGGGCAAATGTGATAGAATTGCTGCATTTATGCTTGTTGATGCTGGGAAACAGGAAACAACGGGTGCAGGTGTTTCGACGGGTGACATTATGGCGCCCTGCAGTGTTGCTTTCCGTCCGTTCATCTCCCATGAGGGCTCACATTTGAATTTGAAATGTTTTAATTTCTTCACGCAGTGGCTTTAAAGCAGCTAACAGTCGCTCAGTCCGGAGAGGAAGTGGACTCTGGAGGCGCAGAAGTGTGTGTTGCAGGTTACAAATAAAACTAATTTAGGATAGATTAGGACAGATAAAGAGCAGTTATAAATATTTCCCTCTACAGTAATTTGCATGGCTTTGTTAATAATCAAAGCAGTGAGCAGATGACAGCTTCATAACAGGCTCAATGTGACGGGTGCACCTCTCAAAACAACAAAAACCTCAATTTAATATGGACAGTTTATGGTTAAAAGCCAGTGTTTTCATGCAAAGGCATCTGAAATACTTCCTGTCTAAACGTGGAGTTGTAGCTTATCAACCTCAGCTTGTGTAAACTTCATTATCAACTTGCAGACACTTGAAACTTGAGACCTCTGTGTCTTCATGCAGCTGCGAGCAGGAACAATTTTCAGACTCTTGTGGTGAGTTTAAGTATGTTTTGACATTCAGTCTTTTGTTTGCAGGCGTTGATTTCAGACAATGAAACCAGAAGAAAACAAGCAAAACATGGACATCGTGTGAATTTCTTGCATTTAAAATAATTCCCAGATGATGAAGCATCCTTGAACACACATCAGAGGGAGTATCAAAACTGTATTGGCTTTCAACTGCATTAACACAAACATAAAGAGGTTAATAAACGTATAAATAGAGCTGTGATTTATAATTAACGTGTTAAAAGCGCCATTAAAACACGTTTTGAGGAGTAAGAGTATTATTTTGAACCAACAAGGACGTGATATGAAAGATCTTAATAAAGCGAAAATGGCGGCTATATTGCAGCGAGTTTGTACACAGAATTATTTTTCCCCAAATCACATGTAAATAAGTTTTATTTCCAACTCTAAAACAAATGTTCACACTTGTCTCGTGTCCCCAACATGGAAATCAACTGAAAAATAGACAAAACATTTCTGTTGTTTCGACAGAACTGATCAGAAATAACGAAACCTTGAAAGACAGTGACTGCAGACGTGGACAGAAGTCTCGATAAATATGGACATTATAAAGAGAATAAACACGTTAACGACTCACACTCACTCAGCACTAAAACACTGGATTAACCCGTGCCGTGTTTTCAGCCGTGAGACGTCGAGCTGGTACAGCAGGATTTACAGGGTTTGGTCTGGAGAAGGTTTCCAGTTCACCCAGTGGAGGAATAAGGTGATCAGTGTGTGTGTGTGTGTGTGTGTGTGTGTGTAGGAAGATGAGAAAAGGCAATCAGAGGAAAAGAAAACAGCTGTTTTATCTTTAAGTGGAGGGCAGTTCAGAGGGTGTGTGCAAAATAAAAAGGTGCTGAGGGGTTAGTGGACTTTCCTTTTCCTGGAGCGGAATCGCCTCCTCCTCTGCTTGTACAGGTGTCGGAAATTGATGAAGAGTCCTGCGGATGAGAAGGAGCGTCCGTCAGTGTGAGGGCGATAGACGACTTGTCGTGTTCGTCTTGTGTTTGCAGAAGTTAAGCGCTGCGTTTCCACAGACGTGTTTGCACAGAATAATGAAAATCCTATGAGATCACTGTTCAATCACTGTCGTCCCAAACACGTCAGACGTTTGCTACCCTTTGATTTGACAAACTAAACCCTTGTTTGGTTTACTGTTATTATCAGTGTTTTAGATTTCCTGTATGTGATTCATACACAGCCATCGCCTTCTATGTAATTCATTACACTATGAAAATCACTGCTAAGGATCTGAGCTTGCTCTGGTTCGGTAATCCATCACAGTGGACGTCATGTCTCCTTTTAATTTTCAAATCAGCGTGCACTTAAAACAACATTACCAACAACTACAGCGACTAAAACAAGAAAGCAGCGAAGGCGAGCAAAAGTTTTCAGCCTCTGCAAGTTACTTTTTATGGTGTAAAGAAATAAAGTGTGTGGAATTTGTACTAAATAAGGTAAAAATGTAAAACAGTAACAAGATTATTATTATTATTATTATTGAGACTGTTTTCACCAAAATATGTGAGATTATCTGCAGTGGAATTGTAACAGGTGAAATACAACCGGTATGGCGGATCGGCCCTGACCACTTGGCATAAAGTCCCAGTTAACCTTCACGATTAATTAATCAATTAATTAATTAATACAGACCAAGAAACATCATTAGGTTAAGTTATTCTGATTAATTCATTTTCCATGATAAAAAACCCCTGAAATAAATATGAACCATTACAGACTAAAACTATTATTACTACTACAATTATATAAACATTTTTTCAGTCATAAACAACCCACACTCAGATGAACAAGTTACTTTTTCAATATAAAACATTTCCTCTTCAGAAGTTGATGTTGTCAGCAACCTTCTTGACCTGTTGCACTAACAAGCAGCGTCTTTACTGCTGTTATTCAGTAACGCTGCGTCTCTGTCAGTGATGTTAACTAACTAAATTTATCCTCAATCCTACTGAAAATTAGATGCAGCAACAAATGACAACAGGCCTGCCAGCAGCCCGACGGCCATAAACAGGTGAGCTGACCTGACCTCATCCAGGCCTGCGGGTGTAATGTTGGTTTTAGTTGGCAGTTTATCCAGAGACATAGAGGGTGAGTCAGAGAGGATGGCAGTGTGTTAGTGGATGTCTCACCCAGAAACATGAGGACCAGGTAGAGCTGCAGAGTGTAGGAGAAGCTTAGAGAGTGTCCCAGCACCGCGGGGAGGGGGAAGCTGAACAGACGGGTCTCGTCAAAGATGGGCAGGGACTGGATCACGGCCACCGCTGGGAACACAGGACGACACGCTGTCAGCAGCAACTAGCAACCTGCGTGACCCTCACACTTTACATGACTGCCCGTTTTCTCAGTACAACATAAGAAACTAGTCACTAACCTTCAGCCACAACCCCCAGTGGGTACAGAGGGATCCAGAGGCTGTACCTCAGCCACGTTAGCAACTTCCACTCTGTGCTGATGCAGGCCAGCATGTAGAAAGGGTACCTGATGTGGAGAAAGGAAGAGCGGCTGTTACGGCGGGCGACAACAACGTGTTGGCCAGAGAAGGGAGGAAAGCCACGTGAGCTGACCTGAAGATCTCGATGGTGCTCCACAGGTAGAACACGAAGAACACAACAGACTTGTTCTGCATCTCCTCCAGACTGCCGAAGATGACGAACAGAATGACGTTCCTGCCTGCCACCTGAAACATCACAGAGCAGCACAAAGACATCTGAGATTAACCAAAACTGCTCCGAGTTCAGTTCAGAGCTGGTAGAAGAAGACATCTATTATAATTTTACATCACAGAGCACTGACCTCAACCACCTTCAACACCTTTAAGGGACCAGTATACTCCTTCGTTTGTTAGATACCTATTTCTGGTTACTTTTCACGTTCATAACTGAGTCTGAAAATGTGCACTGCGATCCCCAAATGATGACCACATCTCCCTTCTCTCCATGACGACCCACCCATCTTCGAATGTATCTTCATCTTCGCGCATAACCAGGCCCCTTAAGATGAACTGAGAGATGACTGTGAGCCAGGTCTCCTAACATCAGCGCTGGACCTCACTAATGCTCCGCAACCAGGTTCAACATCTGGTGGAAAGCCTGAAACCTGAAGCGTGGAGGTTGTTTTAGCAGCAGATTAACGCCCATAGTTTGGATTGAGATGTTTATCTATACCATATGGATGTAATGTTTGGGTGTCCACATACTTTTGGCCATATAGTGGTCTGTGAATACTCTGGCTGCTGTGTTAATTACACTGTATCTATGATTATGCATTTCATACTTTAACTAGTAGTAACTAGGTGTTGCTGGAGTTGATGAGAAGTGACTATCTCGCCTGTACTACAGTACCTGTATCATAGCAGGGAAAAATCCAGTCTTAACCAGGCCCAATAAGGGATTAATGACCTCGAGCACGGCCATCATCTGGCAGAAATACATCATATCAGCCGTGGTGTGGAAGGTATCGTAGAACGAATCTGTCAAGAGACAAACAGACATAATTAAACAGCACGTTGTGCGAGCCTCTGTCCATAATCCTCATCATTTGCAAAACAAATCCCTGCTGTGTAGTCGTGTTCCTGTTTCTATTCAAATGAGCTCGTCTGTGAATAGCTCCTCACAAACAAAAACACGGACCCCTCTCTCTCTCTCTCTCTCTCTCTCAGCGTTTTCTGGACCTCTACCTTTATTTTACAGCTCAGTGGTGCTAATTGTGTCTCTTTTCTGTTTGTGTGTTCCATAAACACGCAGCCAAAAACTGCCATCCAATAATTAATTATTTAGTCCATAAAATTCAAACGCTATTGAGGGGGGCAGTTGTTTTAGTTTTATTCCTGTTTTTATCTTAATGTAGTCGACGCCTCTGCAGTCTGCCAATTCTGCTTTTACTCGTTTTCATTTTCAGATTTGTGTGATGTTCCGAATAAAGCACAAGAGCAATGTAACTGACAACAAGGTGACTAAATATAAACTGTGATGGATTCTCTATGTCAAGCAGATTTTTTTAGCATACTGAAATTAACTGAAAATAGCAGCTGCCTGGAAGGAAATCAGTCCTAAAACGTTCTGTATGTTTTTGAAAATGGTTGGCAGTAATGTTTAGTATACACAATTTGTAAAGAAGGCGAAAAAGACACAAAAAACACACTCATGGTCCTCAGTTCAAAGTGAGAACTCAATATTGTCAATATTGTGGATGTTATCCTCATAGTTTTTGGGCATCTGTTCTCTCACTGTGGATGGTTTAATAGCTGAGCTCTGGGAACATGGAAGCGTCAATAAAAAAAGTCAGACGATCACACAAACGGTAAACAAACCTTCAGCTCAGCCAAACTTATTTGGAAGAGCAAACAAATGTGATCAGTAGAATTATTACTGTTTACATCACGTTTCACAGACAGACTTCCTGCTTCGACTTTGACCTGCCATAAGTTTTAGACAATCTGGCTAAACTGTTGGTTTGTTTACAACCTGTCTGACTGTCGTGTTTCTTGACCCTTCGGACTTGATGTGTTCCCGGGTCTTAGCACACTGCTATCACGGCTGATAATAATAATAATAATAATAATAATGAAGAATGAATGAATAATAAACTGGAATTATCCTTTGGAGAAACAGTATAATAGTTTGGTTAGACAACATTGTGCGATCGGTTGTCGCACAAACTTCAATAAACCTTTGATTAACATGACATCTTATTTACAGGTGACTTTGTGGCAGACGACCTGGATGTAAGCTTTTTTATTTATTTATTTTTTTTACAAACCTTGACCAAGAATGAAGAGTCGAACGGTCATGTTGACAAAGATCCAGGAGAATCCCAGGAACTGCACCAGGTTGTACATAAACAAGTAGCCTTTCTTCAGCCCGAGGTAGGCTGAGGAAACAGAACATAACAAAAATGAACTGATGCTAACGTTGCTAAAGCTCCTCCTGCAGGACAGTAAATGTCTACGACAGCGTTAATGGCGTCCAGTTAGAAACATTTCTGTGAGGTGAAGAGATCAGTGCGACTCACGGTCTTTACGAACTCTTGACTCCACGCTTATCCTGTTGATCTTCTCCTCCTCCTGAAAGAAACCACACCATCAGAATCTCACTTCTTCTGCGTTGTTTTTCTCATTAGATCCACAGCAGCTGAATGACTCATTTGTTTTATTTGATGAGTCAGAAAAGGTTTTACTCACTATTTTATTAGAAATCCATTTCCAAACAAGAACAAGATTCACCAATGTGTATAAACAGGCTTCTGCAGTTTTCACAGCAATGAGTGATATTTACACAGTGTAAACAACTGTTTTATATCTGACTGCTAACTTGAAATGGAAAGGCACAATAAGAAACTTTATTGATCCCATGCAGGGACATAGAAAAAAAGAATACGACAGCGTCTACAGTGGAGCAAAATAACCAAGACAATAAGTTTGTAGTTTCTGAAAAGACTTAAATCAAGAAAATCTGAGGTGGCAAGAATTCAAAATAAAACAATTAAGAAACAAAAACAGAGAAATTATAGGCTGAAATAATCAAAGCAAGCAGCAGCCTTGGTAACTGTGACAAGCTCAACTGCTGCTACAAAAATTGTGACAGCCCGGTGCTTTGTCGAGTCATGTGTAGCATTAACATCTGAGCGAAGACGAGATCTGTCAGGCAGCTTATTTGAAATGACACTGTCCCATGTTGAGCTTTGCCAGACCACAAAGAGCGATGCCAAGTTTTGTGGGGTGGCTTTGCAAGGCAAAGCATGAGGAGAACCTGGGGCTAAAAAAAGCTGCAACCAGGCCTCTGGTGTTCTTTCGCGGCTGCACCAACGATCCTGAGACTACAATAATCCCATAAAACCTGTTGGTGCTCACACAGACTACATTCTGTAGTCATTTGCCTTCACAACAGACGTTACGTGTTAGCAGTCAGAAGCCTTTTCCATGGTAAACAACATTTTACTCTCTCTTCAGAGTGGATTTATTTTTATTTGTTTGTTTGTTTGTTTTCGGAGTTCCTACCTTAGCCTGAAGCTCCATCTCAGCGTCAGATTCGTCCAGCCAGCGGTCGAAGTCAGGAGCCAAAAACAGAGGCTTCCTCTCCTGCAGAGTCAGCCGGTCCCACCAGCGCTCCTCCTGCTTCTTGACTTTAATGTCCACCTGACGCTGGGTGGACTTATGGCTGATCTGAAAACACAGTATTAGTATTTCTTAACTGAGACACACATAAGATAATGAATAGTGTGGGCAGCCGTTTATTCTTCTGTATCCTTCATACAAGAAAACTGTGACATTTTATCCTCTACTGACGGTCAATAACCTTGGATGGCTAAAGGACGCACCACCAGACACCACAGGTCTTATCTTAAGTCCCTCTGCCAAGTCCAAACTGCATCTACATGCATTCTAATTGAGGGCTGGAATAAAAACCTGCAGCTCTTAGTCTCAGAAATGAATTGTCTGATAATAACGTGGCTGAATATCCCGAGCTGTGGAGTACCAGCTAATCAAACATCATTGCAGCAGGGAGGCGTTTTTTCAATCAGCGCTCAATTTGACGGCAGTGATTTCTAGCTGGTACGCTCACGCAATCAGCACCATGAAGCATTATCATGCAGTCGTTCGTGTTCTCCAGTTGTGATAAAACTGCGGATTCTTCATCTGAACAGCAAGAAACAATGGTGTAACAATTGTGCAAAAAGCTTACGTTTGTATTGGCAGCATATGTTAAAAACTGAATAAAGATTTTAGATAAATGCCATGCTATTTTGTTTTAAATTTTCATTTCCAGTTATTTTTAAGTAATGCCTTAAGAAGTGGGCTGAGCAGGTTCTGACATTTACACCCATCGTAACAAGTGACACCACTAAAAATTTGTCTCTGAAAAATAACATAATAAGAGGGATTAGAAAACACACCTACAGGACTAGAGCGCCAAATAGTTAATACCAAACACTGCAGGATAATAAATAAAATCAATAGCTGCCCTTCTACTCTGGGCTTTTAATATATTTTTTTTTTCAAAAACATACACTATATTAAAATAAAGCAAAGACAATGAATTTTAATATTACAATCATTTCAGATCAATACCTCAGGTCTAACAGGTTCCAGGAACTCCAAACTGAACTCGTATTCATTGTCTCCTTTAGCTCCATGGCCCTGTGCTGTGGAACAATATTAAAATACAATATTAAGATCATAACAATATTTGGCTTTACACTGAGTTTCATGCAGAAACAGCCATCATAACAGACCTCATAGATGATGTTTCACTTGTCATTATGCAACTGAGCAACTTCTCTTGAACGGCTCTTATCAACATGTTATCCGTCTTACATGCACAAATGTAAATACCAACCTCTGAACTGAAGCGTGTTGTTTTCTTGCAGGCTGATGTCGAGATTCTGAAAAAAATAAACAAAAGGCATCCGTCACAACCAACCTGAAGGATAAATCTGGTGATATTCTAGATTTTTCTTATTGCCAACTAATCCCATGAAAATATCAAAACCAACTATGTCTCTCAATACTGAAAGACTTCCCTACCCCGTCTATTTCACTCAACCCACTAATTCCTACTGAAACGTGCATCCTACATTCTTAAAAAGTCTTAATAACTTCCTGGTCATTGTAGTTTTTTATCAAATGTTAATCTCACAGGAGGAAATACTGCATTTGTTGGGGACTATTTTCAGCGGCGGATTAATCCACATTTGGTGCTCTAGTGAGTATTTGGGGCCACAGATTGACTCCAAAAGACTGTCTGTGTTCACGGTAATGTTTTTTTTGGACAACAATGGACCTCTGTGGACATTGTTGGGTTTGGTCTGGAAAAATGAAGAATATCAGCAGGCTTATCCTTTAAAACCAGTTTATTAGATACATCTAGCTAAAAGTAGGAAGAGGAAGTCTAATACAACAGCCCTGCAATAAATCCTACCCCCATGAAGGATATAATGGTCCGTTTTTGCTGAAACTGTTTTAAAGAGGTGTTGATTCAACTTTATCAGCATTTTAGAGGCTGTACTGTGGTGCCCATTAATTTTATTGCATTACACCCAGAGGAGTTTCTAACATTTAGTCTATCCTCATTGATTCAAATGTGCCGAACTTGGGCAGCATGACAGGTGTTCTTCTGTCAGCCTGTTTCAATGATGCCCACGCCAATCTCCTAAGAGGCTGAACAAGATCCAGAACAACCATTAAAAGTCATGCATCTTTTATAAGACATTTGTCTAACAGATGCAGGACGAGGACAGAGGAGGAGGAGGAGGAGGAGGAGGAGAACCTGTATTTCATGTTACAAATGGAAACACACAGCCAGCAAAATTAAATTATAGCAGTCAGGGATGAAGTGAAGACAAAACCCACCCAAGTAGTTGTTAATACAGGTTTTGATCGGCTGACACAAATCATTAACACCTTGTTGTATAGATGGTAACTTGAATACTTTTTTTTTCTGAGTATGATAGCAGTATTTTTAAGTATGAAAAACAAGTCAACTTGTCGAGCTGATAACTGGAGTGCAGCTTCAAAGAGGTCAAACTAGGGTTAGTAATATTTTGTGGTGTTATAATTTCGACACGACGTTTTAAAAACCGTTAGCTTTAACGTTAACATAACTGACCCCGACGACAGACAATACAAAGGTTATCAGTGCCCTTTAAATATGTGTTATTTGGGCAGAAAATGACATAAATCTATAGTTTTCTGAACGCGGGACAAATGTGTATTAATTTCACAAACCACACATAAACGTATAAACGTTAGAGGTCAATTTAGCCCCCTGATAGCGGCAGAGCATCACTAAGCTAACAGTTAAGCTAACTGTATGCCGCTAGCGCTACAGAAGAGACAACATTAGCTAACTTAGCTAGCGTTACACCCGCAGCACCAAGAAGATAAAGTTTAGAGGCATTTACACACATTACTCGAGCAGTAAACGACGGGTTGAGGCTGAAAGCAGCCAGTTGGATGAGGTGGGGTGTCCTACCTTGGCGTCGCTCAGCTCCACCCGGAGATAAATGTCTCCGTGCCGCTGAGCCCAGTAAACATGGGGGGTGAGGGTCTGCATCGTCACGCTGTGCTCTCTGATATCTACATGCCATAAAAACTGGGAAATTTACTCAAATTGATGAACCGAAGTCGTCCTCTGCCACTCTGTCACTCTGTCAACCCCCCCCCCCACATACACACACACAGCAGAGTGGGTGTCAGACCAGATGATGGAGCATACTTCCGGGAGGAGGTCCCTCGCGGATTTCAAAATAAGAATCCTAAAGCACTGTTATTCCGCTTCAAAATAAAAGTTCTCAAGGTTTTTTTTTAAGATGCCCTCCAAACATCTTTAAAACAAGTATTCACCTTGGAATAATAATTTGTTTCGGATGTGTTTTTTCGCAATAAAAAGTTTAACTCTTAAAATGATGTACCCCTTCTCGCTTATTAAAAAAAATGCAGAATCTATGAAAGTTTAACACCAGAGTCACTTCACGGAAAAGTACATTCTCAGTGTGTTTGCATTGGAGGTTTAAAGTTTCCACATCACTAGTATGAGATGCATATTGGATTATGTTAACATAACTAGTTGCAATGTCACAAAATCATGCCTGAAGCTACGCGCTTTAAACTAAGATGTAAAGAGAACAGATGTGATCTTTTATTTTTTATTATTATCATTTAAGTATATGAAATATCAATATATCAGCCTCCAAACTCCAAAGCAAACAACCCCACATCTAATGTTCTCAATCTCAGATTGTTTTTCAATGTTTGCAGAGAGGTAAAATTGTAACCTATCTATCAATTAAAGTCAGAAATATAAATATCACTTGTGTGGCACATTTTTTCTTACACTAGCATTCATCTCACTCTAGATTTATCTTGCAACCCCTTGGTTGGGAACGACTGCTCAAAAGCATTTATATTGTGGGTTTCCTCTTCATCAGCTGTGATCATCAATGGGAAGGATGGCTATTTTTGTAGCAAAGTGATTATTTCAAATTGTCTCCAGTTTCACCTTACTCCTCCTCCTCCTCCTCCTCTTCATGCTAATCCTCCACCCACCTCCTTTAAGTTCCCAAGCCATTGTTAATCAGGTGCAATTCTCCAGGGCTCAATCTGTTCTTTAAAAATTGACTCTTCCAGCAGGAAAAAAGCATGTAGTGCACAGAAATAAAACCACAAGGACAGTATAGATCATTATTTATGATAATGTAGTGACTTTACTGTAGTCAGAGATGTAAACATTCTGAGCATATGCTTTATAAAAGTATAGAATTCCTCCAAACACCCCTTTGGACCTTTATGGACCTAAAAAGGGTGCAATTCCAAGTCTTTGGGTCCAGATGTTATTCATAAATGTTGGAACATATTGTCATCTAACCTCAGCAGGATATTTGTGTTACCTCCTAGATTCTGCCACAAGAGGGCGTTAAGAGACTGCCTTGTGAAATTTGGCCTGTCTCTTAGCAGATACACCCTGTGGTATTTTTCTTTGCCAAACTGTAACTGCACACAGTGCTACTGATTCATTAAAGGCAGCTATTTTAATCATCCCGTAATAACATCCAGGTTCATTCAGAGTCACACGTAACACGGCTGAAATGTCTGTGTAACTTACTCTACGTTGGCAAAACAAAACGAGAACTGAAAACCACAAATCTTGTGCCGTTCGTCATGATGAGAAATCTTTGTGAGACATTTCAATGCTCGCTGTAATCACATACTTATAAGTGATCACACATTCATTAGCACTCAGTTGATGGCTGAGGGTTGAGGCTCCTGTCATTCTTGAGTAAGAAAAATAAATGTTAATATTACTTTAACTTCCCTGGTTCTCCCACATCAAACCAAAACACCTGAATACTTGGAGGACATGGAGTATTTTCCATTGCAGTATTCCTACTTCTACCTCAGTGGAGGGATTTAAGAACTTTTAAAACCACTCTTTCACACAAAACCATTAAAATGAGCGAGGGACACCAAAACATCCACTTACCTGCAAATTATAAATGATATATTTACAGTTTAAAATACACACTGTGCTTTAACATGCACGTATCATCCATCTGTAAATCCTGCAGGCTGTATATACTGTATATAGACATGTATACATGCATATACTGTACATAACCACTGTACATGTAAAGTAATCCAGTAGATTATCCATTCAATATTCATTCCTTAGCACTATCTATATTTGTTTACAATCAACAACCAACTTTATATCAGTCTCAGGGTCCAGATTAAAGACAGGACATTACATATAATAACTTACATACAAAATCAAAATAAAAGATCATAATTTACAAGAGACAGAATATATGTTCATGTCTGGCCGGCAAATAAATGTATACATGAGATGAGATACAGGATGGTTTGGAAGGTATTGACTCCTGCAGCCACAAACATTTCACTTGCACGCCGTCTATGTCTCTTAAGTAATATTCTCATGGCATCATTATAAGCAACTTGAAGTTTCTGTAAGCTTGCTTTAAGAACACTTGACTTGTATATAGACACTGTATGTTGTAATTTATGTATAGACCTATTTTTCACCTTCTTGTACGTACATTATAGTTCTAGGTTTAAATAGATATATAAAAACGTTTGTCTATTTATATCCTCCTGGAAATTGTTCTTGGGACTGTGTGTAAGTAGCCTACATTGAGAGCAACTTAAAACAGGAGTCAAATTCCTTGTATGTGTACATACTTGGCCAATAAAGCTGATTCTGACTCCATAAACAGGAATTCATAAAAACTCCACAGTTCGATCTTCGTGGAAGTTCTTGAATGCACCACTGTAGAAAACTTCCCGGTGGGTTTTTCCTCGTCTTCTTTATGTTCGCTCAGCTCGTAATTACGGTCACCGACAGTAAATCCGACGGTACTTGACACCAGGGACAGGTCCAGCTGTTCCGGTGAACCATGCTTAAACCAAACGCTTCAGTGTTTTCATCTTTTTCGGAACTAACCGCTAGCTAACATGTAACGTGCCCCGGTAACGCCGCCGCCTTGTCGCGACTCTGCTCGGTTCCAAAGTGCAACTAACGAACCGATCAGCTAACGAACGCCAGTTTATGTGAGAGTTCACCGGGTCAAAGGGTGTTTTACCGGACAACTGACACATTGGCGGTTTGATTCCCACCGACTGTTAACTCTCTCCGGAACATTAACGTTACTGTATAACGCGCTTTCTACAAGAAGCACGATGAGTCGAAGAGGAGAAACAACCCAGGAAGCCTCCAGAGCTTCAGTTTCCTCCCAGGATGACGTTACAGAACAACCAAAGAGGACGACAGTTATTTACATCGTTTACCTCATCGCTGCTTTGGACATCACGTGGATGTTTCTACAGTTTTCTGTAACCCCTGTAAGTATTTCTGTTATGTCAGAGTAGGAAGCCGAGATTTCCGTGCGTGCCCTGAATGTGAACCCGGAAGCGAGAGTGTATTGAATCCTGATGGAGTCGCTGATGTTGTTGTCAGTGATGGCAGGTGACCTGTAGCGTTTATTGTGGGACCAATCGTGTATTATATGACGCGCTAAGAGAGTAAAACATGTACTTAAATAGATATTATTAGCAAAATGCACTTAAATCTACTTTGGTGCTAATTATTGCAGTCAGATTGGCTTATGCCATTATAATAATATTGGGTTATTAATGCATTTCTCAATACTGATGCATGAATAAGGAGCTAAGTTTGTCTACTTTACATGACACGATTAGTCAATCAATCAAACACAGAAAAGTTGGCAACAATTTTTATAATAGATTAATATTTTAAAAAAATTTTCAAGCACAAACGCTCCAAATTATAATAAACATAGAGCCTGTGCGGTTGCTTAATATACTGCTTTGAACAGCTTCTTCAAACTTTCACCTCAAAGTTGATATAAAACTCTGGAGTCACACATTATGCCAAAATGATCACATGCCGTCAAATGCCTCAACCACTCCCATATCCACCGGCACCTCCTTCTCCAAACTAGGCTAAAAGTCACATTCAAACTGGTAACACTGGCGTGTTCACGCCACCTGGCAGCTACTGTTTAATTAATGAGTGATTAATTTAATGATTAATGAGTTAAAAACAGAACAGGCAAAAGAATTACAGAGCAGAGCAATCAATCCTGAATGCTTACAAGTTACAAGCTGTGCTGTAAAAATCACTTGCTGTGATCACGTTAACATGATTGTGTGAATTTAAATATGCATTTGCATTATGTCTCTATAGTATTTGGCGAAGAAACTTGGCTTCGACACCTTGTGGTTTGGTTATTTGCAAACCATGGTGGGTGTGATCCAGCTGGTGGGGGGTCCTATGTTTGGAAGGTAGGTACAAGACAACGTTGAGGAGACAAACAAGTTTCTGTTAAAGCTACTTTTACAAAACGTGCATGGAGGTTATTCTTGAAGTAACTCAGAAGCTGGTGTTTCGCTGTCGGCAGGTTTGCAGATATCTTTGGAGCACGGGCAGCCTTGTCTCTGGCGTGTGCTGCAACGGTTGTTTTCTTTCTGCTGCTGGCCACAGCAGACCATGCTGCCATGCTCTTCATCCACAAACTCCCCACAGTCTTCATGCATGTCCTCCCTGGTAAGCACCACTCGTCTCAGCTTATCTTATCTTAAACTTCAAACCTAGATTATTATTTAATCATTCATTGTTACTCACTCATTCCATCCCCCTTTTCTTCCTTTGCTGACGACATCTGCAATTACAGCAGAGTTTTAGGGCCAGCGTAAAGGGAAAAAAACATGAGATTTTGAGATTAAAGTCATAATATTAAGAAAGAATTTAAGAAAAAATATTACGACTATGTTTCTGGAAATATTACCATATTATCTCGCAATATTTCAAATTTATTCTTGAAATCTCATGTTATTTTTTCCCTAACCACGTGCCCCTAATACCGTATAAAATGCACCGAATTAATTTGATTGGTGGAATCAGGAAGTGATTTGAGGTGGGATGCCGATGAATCCATGGCACTGTCCATGGTGCTGAAGTTGCAGATGGATTTGTAATTGCACCTTTTTCTCTCAGTCCTGCCCTTCTGTCAGTTTCGCCTTGGATCTATAATATGCTCTAAACTATATACTATAAATACTCAATTGTATGCTATATTGTAGCCTGTATACTCTGTAGAGAAGTGTCACCTTCATGATCAACGAGGCAAGTAGCAAGGTGTAGTCACAGAAGAGCGAGAGGATCACAGAGACACACTGCTGCCTGTTGTAACCCTATAATATTTCTATGATCATTCAGTAGTGAAAATACACCCCCAGACCAAGCCACCTCTGTAACAAAATATTTTAGGGGAGGCATGACTACAGATATAGTTTTTACTGTAGATGTTTGGTGTCACCTGGGAGCGCTCAGCTGCTGCGGCTACATCATTTGAAAAGTTGATACTGTCAAAACTACGGAGTGTTTTGAAAAATAAGCATAATTAAAATACTCACATCCCGTAAAAACAATTGGCCTACACAAAGTATGTATTTAGCTTAATAGCAGCTTTATTATTGGTTGGCGGTGTGGGGG